>NW_015440966.1:406108-505422 GCF_000150705.2 Paracoccidioides lutzii | reverse complement strand
GAAGAGTGATAATAATACTGTGGGTGAGGGGGATGGGATGAGTGTGATGACACCGGCGCAGTCGGGTACGGGGAGTTCACCTGCTCCTACTCCTGCTCCTGTTGCTGCGAGTGTTAGTGTTCCTGCGGCTGCTTCTACATCCTCTCCTGCTCCAGCGCCTGCTCCTTCAACGCCAGCTGCTTCGACTGTTGCTGTTGCGTCTTGAATTTCTTTCTTTTTTTTTTTCGATTTTCTGGCTTCTACTTCCTCGTACTTTTTCTGTGTGAGTTCTTTTCGCACTTGGCTCTGTATCATACCATATTTGTCGTATTTTTTGTTTGAAGAGGAGGAGGAGGGGTGGACTTCTTTTTCGGTTTCTTCTCTTTTTAATGGCGTTTACTAAACCAGAAACCAAAAAAACGAGGGTTTCTTTCACGCTCCTTGTGGGGGATTGAGATGTATTGAGTATTATATTAAGGCTTGGGAAATGGGGGAGTTGAGAAACCGAAACTGGAACTGGAATTGAACTGGCTGGCTCCCTTTTGGGAGGAAGATAGAAGAGAGGAGAGTGTGTGGTTTCTTTATTCATTCAGGGGAGAGGAAGAGAGGGGAAGAGAAAGAAAGAGAGGGAAGGGATGATGAAAAAGTTACTATACACATTTCTTATACTCTTCATGTTTTTGTTGTGTGCGTGTGGAAGGGTCCAGGAAGAGAGAGGGACAACATAAATGTGTCCAGTCTTGTCTTGATTAATAGATTACTTGCATACAATATGCATACAATATGCCACTCCACTTCTTTACAAAGAAGTGGGACCAGGATTTATATTTGTTTGTCTGTTGATGATGCTGCGGTTGAGTAGAAAGGATCTATCTTCTTTTCTTGTCTGATGCTGTGGAATGAGATGGAAAAATTGATTGTCATTGTGACAATCGCTAGATATTGTGGATTACCTGTATGATGTAGCTTGCCATTAACTCTTGAATATTAAATATGTGTTAGGGATTAATAGAGCTGCATGAAAGTTAGCCGACTGTCCCGACAACAGATGATTTAAAGATATGCAGTAGCACACGCACACACACACACACACACACACACACACACACACACAGCCGACTGAGTGATTATGTATGTAAAAGAGAACTGCTATACCTTCTCAATTTCAAAGTGTAGAGGACGGTTACTCTAGTTATATGTTTGGATATCCCCTCCAGGTCCCCCCGCACATCCAGGAGATGGAGATAGTTATTTTGCTTATAAAGTCAAATCCGGTAGTTATACAACACTAATATCTAATCTGCATGACTGCAGCCCCACGAGTAATAGAGAATAGCCAGGAGGAGAAAAGAGTATTCTATACTGTAAGAGACTTGTCATCCTCCACCCGTATAATCAGGAGGGTAGGGTAGCGTAGTTAATTGTTTCGAACCGCCTCAGCACCTCAGCACCTCAGCACCTCGCCGTTTTACTCCCTGTGTCAACGGCGTTGATATAATAGAACCCATGAACACAGCCAGCGCCAGCTGAACTGATCGTGTGTTAGTGTCACGTCCACCCCATCCTCTCCTCCGTGTGTAGTTTAGCGATAATTTGGCCTTGATTTGAGTTCCGTCGTGCCGTCATCCCCTAATCCAATCCAGCCTCTTTCGTCGACCTCCGCATCCAACCCCAAAACACTTCCCTTGTCCTTTTACCTCGCCCTTTTCCAGTTTTTTCAAATAATATATATATATATATATATATATATATATATTTCAATTTTTTCAGCATTTTTTTTAATATATATATATATATATATATATTCATTCCTTTCTCTCCTTTTCTCATACTATGACGAATGTGCCCCCTCCCCAAGGCTCCGGCAGCGGAATTCCCCCAACCTTCTTGTCTATGCCTCGCCGTTCCTCCTATGCCTCTGTGGTGTCCGGCAACGCTGCCGTAGCCAACTCAACCTCACCCACTGCCACCACCAATCCCACCACTTCCTCCATAACCACCAACTTCGAATTCCAATACGACCCCGACAACGACTCTCCCTCATCCACTGCCTCTGCCTCTGCCAGACTACATCTACAGCTCCAACGACAACGACAAGCATTCCTCCAACAAAATCCCGGGGCAACTTGGTCTGGTCCACCGATCCCTTACATATTCACCTCCGCCGCCACACCCAGCAACTCCTACCCCCCGCACTACATCCCCACGGACTCTAGAGCCCATAGCACCAGCAGACATCCCTGGCTGGATAATAGCAATACTAATAGAAACACCAACGCCACCTTCAGTGCCAGTACCAACGAAATGCAGACGAACGGCGGTGGCGGAGGGGCTGCTGCAGCTGGCCTAGTTGGGAGCGGATGGAGGAGACCTCTCCCTCCCACCACAACTATCTCAACTACCACAAATCCCTCCTCCACCCTGCCCCTCTACTCTCGACAGTTTGCCAGATCCCCTGAATACTCCTCCTCCTACTCTCCTTACCCAGGCTACGTGCATAGCTCTGCCTCCACGGGAACAAGCTTCTTTACCCCATCCTACCTCAGGAACTCGAAATATATCGCCCAGCTCGCCGCAGCTCATAGATCCCACGCCCTCAACACTACATCCTCCTCCTCTTCCTCAGCAGCAGCTACAGCAGGCACGTCAGGAACGTCCTCAAGCCAGAAGGACCCCTCACAACCCCATCCATCCTCAACCTCCACAAATACGAATCCCAACACCAACACCACAAACCAAAATACAACCAGCACATCCT
This sequence comes from Paracoccidioides lutzii, assembly GCF_000150705.2. Taxonomy (NCBI): domain Eukaryota; kingdom Fungi; phylum Ascomycota; class Eurotiomycetes; order Onygenales; family Ajellomycetaceae; genus Paracoccidioides; species Paracoccidioides lutzii. Next base: position 502,685 of record NW_015440966.1, on the reverse strand, counting down.
CCGCTGCTGCCGGTGTCAGTGGCGCTGGTGGTGGCTCAGGCAGCGGCGTCCCCACTCCCCTCTCCTCCAGCTCAAGCAATGCAAACCTCCACCGCCTCGCCCCCTCCCACCGTGGCATGACCCACGAAATCATTGAGCACCCCCCTCCATCCACAGACGACGACAGCCCCATCATGCCACTGCCATCCTGCTGGAGCGACCAGAACAAAAACTCAGGCCTCGACCTGCTTAATGAGGGACTCGAGGTGCGTTATCTGGGCAACCCGTTCAAGCACGAGCATGAGGCTGCATCCTGTCGAGCGAATCATCCCATGCCTCCGCAGTGTGGCATATATTACTTTGAGGTGACGGTTTTGTCGAAGCCGAAGGAGGGGTAGGTTGTTATTTCCTTTCTACTATCTCTCTTAAAGCTTTGGTCATGTACCATGCAATGATGTATTGGGGCAAGTGAATCTTCATTATCTAACTTTTGCTAGGATGATCTGCGTGGGATTCACGAGCAATAAAGCTTCCCTCGAACGACTACCGGGCTGGGAGCAGGAGTCTTGGGCATACCATGGTGACGATGGGAGGACGTTCTTCGGCGAGTCTCAGGGCCAGGGCAAAGTGTATGGCCCCAAGTATTCGGTTAATGACATCATTGGGTGTGGTGTGAATTTCTCCACGAGTAGTGCGTTCTTTACGAAGAATGGAGTTTATCTTGGTATGGTTGAGTTTTATTTATACTTCTCTCTATATAGTAACATATAGACATACATGTTTTTGTGGTTGTGGAAGTTGCTAACTGTTCACCTCTTATGTTCAATCAGGGAATGCATTCCGCGAACTGCCAAATATAAAGCTTTATCCCGCCATTGGCGTGAAAAAGCAGCCTGCCTCGCACATCAGAGCCAACTTTGGCCAGTTTCCATTTATATTTGATATCGATGGGATGATGAAGGTATGTTTATCAATTCTTTACTTTTTTATTATCTGCATTTAGTTTATGCTGACAACCACGCTTTTTATAACATCTTCAGAAAGAGAAACTTAGCATTCAAGCAGATATAAATGCTACTAGTATTTCTAATTTGCACCCTTCACTTGATGAAACCACATTTATCCAGGAGCTTGTAGCTCAATTTCTGGCACATGGCGGCTATGTCGAGACCGCCCGTGCTTTTGCAAAAGAGGTTCGAGAGGAGTCTCGGGCGCTGCAGAGTGGGAGGGAGACGCCATTGAAGGATTTTCATGCCGATGAGGATATGGATGCTATCAATCGACAGAGTAAGGTTTTCTCCGTATCAGCGGTCTATCATGTACCCTTTTCCCTCAGAAGAAATTGAAAGGAAATGAAAATTATAGATATGCTCTGTAGCTAACACATTGCGAAAAAAAAGAAATCCGCTCCGCCATCCTCGAAGGAGACATCGACAAAGCTCTTAAACTCACCAATACCTCCTACGACAATGTCCTTCACGACAACCCCCAGATCTTCTTCCGCCTTCGCTGCAGGAAATTTATAGAGATGATGCGTCGCTGTACAGAACCGCAGCAACCCTCTCCATCTTCAAAGCAACCGGCCAGTTCGTCGAATGGCGCTACCACTTTTGGGATACATGTGCACGATACGGCTGATGATGTCTTCACGCACCAAATGGAGATGGACGAGCAGATGAAGGATGTCATTGACGATGAGGCAGAAAACAGAGAGGAGGTTGTTGTGGATGATGGTGATGATGAGGGTGCTGTTGTCATCGACAACGAACATGACAGCAAACACGACATTCAAGGTGATCGTAACATCTCAGACGACGAGTTACATGACGACGGCATGGACGTCGAGTCAGCAAATGTATACAATGGTACCACACACACGAACACTCGCACAATCACAAACTCGCACGCGAATACGGCTGCACCACCGCCAGCCGCCGCGAACTACCAAGACCTCCTCCATGAAGCCATCCTCTACGGCCAAGAGCTACAAGCCGACTACCCCGGCGACGAGCGGCGCGAGTACAAGCGTGCGCTGGACGATATCTTTTCCCTGGTTGCCTATCCCGATCCCAAGTCGAGTGTGCATGGGCATCTGCTTGAGCCGAGTGGGCGCGTGGCTGTGGCGGAGGAGTTGAATTCGGCGATTTTGGGTGCGTATTTTCTTTTCTCTTTCATTTCATTTTATTTCATATGTGATATGTATATATATCCATATATATACAATGTGTGTATGTACGCGTATGTATGTGCGTGCTGATATTGACATGAAAAATAGTGTCCCTGGGCAAATCATCTTCCGCTGCACTGGAGAGGTTATATCAGCAGACAGAGGGGCTGGTTAATGAGATCAGTGAGGATGGGGGGGCGGGGGCGTTTATTAATGTGCGGAATGATTTTGTGATATAGCAGCGGCAACTATAACTAAACATCCCCATGGACGGATGTTATACCTCTCATGCCATGGCAGGGAACCCACTCTAAGGGGTAAAGAGAAAAGAAAAGAAAGAAAAACAACAAAATCGTGCATTGTGAAGGTCGGTCAGTTTACCCTCCACTTCTGTACGGGGACCTCGTTTTCTTTTTTGTGATCATAATATACTCCGTGGATACACACGGTAGAAAGTCTTAAGACGGCAAAATTTTCAGGTATAATATTATATGATGCTGAAAGCAATGTTGATTTTCCTTTTTGCCTGGTGTGTGTGTTGTGTGTGTTTGAAGCCATCCCGGTTTCCGGCTTCTGGTTCCCGGTATGGACTCGTGGACTCGTGTCGGGTGAGAGAGAGCGACATCACACGTGTTACATACACGTCATTTTGGGGCAGACACGCAGAGATGAGTCATGGTTGTTATTTACCTGTTGTTATTCATACTCTTCCCGATGGGGTTATTTTGTTTCATTGTTTTTTTTTAAAAAATTTCTTTTTTCATCAGCTGTTCGAATCTTGCAGAGAATGTTTTCTTGAAGAGAGCGATTATTACGTCCACTATTAATCATGCCTTAAGGAAAAGTTATTTCCTGATTTTCTTTTTCCTCTTTTCACCCATCAGGGCTAGTTATGAAGGGAGCAACGGTTTTTGTTTTTATTTTTTCCCCCTATTATTACATTTTAGTTGTTTTTTCCCTACCTCTCTTAGTTACTTTCGTCAGCCTTACTAGTTCTCAATCCATTTTGCTTTTGACGATCTTCAGTCTGATTTCCACCATTTTCTTGGTATGTTTTGCTTTTTTTTGCCCGCTAGTTGCATCTTTTGAAGTTTTTTTTTTTTTTTTTTTTTTTTTTTTTTTTTTTTTGTTTCCCTCCCATCTCCCGCTTCTCATAAGTTCTCAAACTGCATATGTGACTCAATGTATCTAGAACTCTAGGTTTTCCTCCTGGCCTACGTAAACAGTACGCTACATAGCATAGTTTACAACTCTTCTTTCTTACGGTTAAGATTCGAGGCTATGGTATGTTTGAATTGAAATATTCTTCTTCACCTTGAACCCGAAACCATCTTCTATTGCTCCACTGGACACATGCATCTCGGCTCATTTATTTTGAAGGTTAGCTTATGACCTTTTATTCTGCTGGGCCAGCTACTTTTTATTGAATGGTGATGCAATTTGGTTGGTTTTTGGATGGGTTCAATCTTTCATCCCTTTTATTTTCCATTGAATTTCAGAAGGCGTGAAAGTTAACCTCATCTACAAATTTGATAGGCTGCTTGCTTGAATCTGAAAAACTCTAATTATGAGCAAAGTTTTTTAAACAAAAATATTGATAATCTTTCTCTCCTTTTCTTTTCTTTTCTTTCTTGCTTTTCTTTTCTTTTTTTCTTTTTTTTTTTTTTTCTTTCTTTCTTTGTTCTCCATCCGTAGATGCGATTTCTTCAGCATGGTAATATGATATCATCGGTTAAAATCAACTGGAACGCTCGTCATATCTCGAGCGACGATTACAGTTCGAATACCACGGTTCAGCTTCCTTCTTGCTTCCTAGAGGGTTCTGAGACCAAAGAGTTTTTTTTTTTTTTTTTTATTTATTTATTTTTTTTTTTTTTAAAGAAACAAAAGCCTTGGGAAGCACAAGCAACGGACAATATCTGTATCAATGTATCATCATGGCCTTTTAAGCTTATTATATTCCCCTTTAGCTGGCACCCCCCACATATCGACGAACGGGGGGGGGGGGGGGGGACAATGGACCCTGTGGAACCTGGGAACCTCCACGGAACCCCCGCCCCTCCCCGGGCCCATCTCCGCTTGTCAATCACATTATTATCCACAGGAGAGTAACCAAAACAAAACCTACTACTAGTTAGCCCTAACACCGAAGACCCCGACCATGCAGGCCAGCAACTGTTGCTCCCCGTATAAGTTAGGTAACTAGCAAACTGTCCATGTGTACGCTTTTTCCTTCTAGCCCTTGCTTGTCCCTCCCGAGTTTCATCTCCCTCACACATAACCAACAGCCTGGGTACTCAATCGTCACGAGGCAGGATTCCGTGACGTGATCCGGGGCATAAGAGAACTGAGCAAGAGAGAGATTTGGGACTGAAAGGGCTGCGTTGGCAACTCTTGTTTTGGCTTTTCTTCTTCTCCTAGACGATAACTGCATTGGAACATCTCCTATAACACCCACTCATCCGCGCCTTGGGTTCAAAACTTTCCGTTATTTTCCATGCCTCACTTTGTTCTTTCGCGGGTCACATATTTTGTTTTTCAATCCACGAGGACTGCGGACGTTTCATGTAAATGCATGGATGGAATAATACTACTGGCAGCGGAGTTGTATGTATTGAGTGTTTGCCGCTTTATAATAAGATTGTCCCTTGAGATCTGTGCATACATAATGGTGGCCAGGCGTGTGCTCTGACTCTTTGATCTGCAAAGCCTGGAACATATTTGTTAAGTTTTAATGTTGCTTTTTAGCTATTATTGGGTATTTTCGCTGTCTGGTCATTATTGAAATGACCATAGCTTATTCACTAGAAGAAATTGGGTATTTTTCTTTTATATTTCATAGAATGCCCATTACATTGGTTGTTGGGCATTTCCTTCTTCCCTCTGTTGTGCTTCCCCCTCCCAGACATGTATCTGTTTCCTTGTGATCTCGAAGGATTGACTAAAGAGATCTCGAACCCTTTGCCACCTTCTCATTCCTTGCTTTGGTCTCATGGTCTGTCATATAAACTTGCCATCTCGTCGTTGATCGTATATGTAGATACTTTTTATAACATACACGCACATGTATAGTCAACCACGGATCCACAGATCTTTCGTCAAGAAGGCACATCTGAGCAGATGAACAACCCGCAACAGGCAGACACAGCGCATGCCAATCGACGTCGACGGTTATGGCAATGGTGGGGGAATAATAATAAGCCGCCCAGATTGTTACAGTTCCGCTCGTCCAAGCCGTTTATTCTGTGGGTGTGTGCATTTTCGGTATTTTCGGTATGTTGCAAATATTCTCACGTATCGTAGCTGGGACTGGTTGGGTTGACTGGATAACTAACTACTTTCTTGTTGGCAGGATATATTCTTATATGGATTGGTACGCTTGCGGATCTCTTGAAATATTCGGTTCAACTTTATTGGAGAATTAATTGAAACCATGCTGGATTCAGAATACAATTTTTGCTAACAGGGCTGCGAACGCGTGCATACAACTAGATCGTACCGGTTATGCCTTTCGCACTTAGTGATCGAATCGGAGTGGAACCTGGTGATGGTGAGCATCGGTTCACCCCCTTTCAAGATCGGGGTACCATGACTGACACATATATAGCCCAGAAATGGACGTCAATCCTTCTTACCGTGTATGCAGCCGCTCTACTTATCGGTTCGCGTTAGTTCACTCTCTCTCCCCCCTCTCGCCAATCCCTTTGCTCTCTCAGCTCCGGCACATGGCTGACAGTTTATGTAGCCATCTGTGGCTGGTGGGCAGATAAGTCGAAGACCCGTCAAGTTCCCTTCATGTTCGGTCTTCTGCTTCTGGCAGGAGCAACTCTCATGCTCGCCCTCGCAAGAACTCTGACTCTCCTAGTCGTCGCCCGGATCTTGCAGGGCTTGTCCGGCTCAATTGTGTGGGTCATTGCTCTGGCGATGTTGGCAGATAGAGTGGGATCCAAAGAAATCGGTGCGCATATAGGAACGATCGTTTTAGCAAGGAGCATTGCGACGGTTGCCGCGCCGCTTATCGGCGGCGTTGTGTATGCCAAAGTGGGATATTATATGGTGTATATTACCGCTTTTATTTTCCTTGGGGCAGATATTGTTTTTCGACTAGCCATGATTGAAGCTCGCGTTGCACGAAAATGGGATCCATCGATTGGTCTGCCAGCACCCCCGGAAGATCCAGTAGTCGAAAAATCTGAGGGATCGGAAGAGGCAGCTTCAACGCCAAGGGGTGACCATTTTTCAATTAACATGCAGCCTCAGAAAGGTAGGATTTATCATCCGGTCCATTACCTCCCACCATTCATCGTCATGCTAGGTTCGATTCGCCTTCTTCTGGCACTCTGGGGTTGCATTGTCATAGCGATCTTATTTGGCGCTTTCGAGGCTGTTATTCCCTTGTTCGTCGAAGCCATGTTCAACTGGGACTCTTTCGGCGCCGGTCTCGTGTTTCTTGCGCTCCTAATCCCCACTTTTATATCTCCCGCAATAGGCCGGCTGGCTGATAAGCACGGTCCGCGCTGGTATGTTGTGGTGGGGTATGTCCTCACCATGATTCCAGTGGTCCTTCTCCGCTTAGTGACACGAAATACGCTGCACGACAAGGTGGTTTTCTGTGTCCTTTTAGCGTTCTGTGGCGCGTTCTGTATGTTCTTCGAAGTTCCTATACATGTCGAAATCATGCTGTCTGTCGAAGAGAAAATGCGGCAAAATCCCAAATACTACGGAGAAAAAGGGGCATATGCGCAAGCATTCGGATTAGGAAATTTGATGTATGCTCTAGGCCTAATTGTTGGCCCGCTTTGGGGAGGGTATGTTGTTGAAAGTGCGGGTTGGGAAGTGATGACACTCAGCCTCGGGGTAATGTGTTGCGCTGGCGCTGTGCCGGCAGCCATCTGTACTGGGGGAAATATATTTACGATCAAGAAGGATCGTAGCAGCGAAGGGAAAGGACAAGAAGAGCCACAAAGGGTTTCTCTCTCTGTGGAGGAAGCATTGCCCACTCCTTCTTCAGTTCAAAAACCCGATTCTGACGCTATTGGTGCATATTCTTCTGCAGTCTAGGAGGAAACCTCGTTGCTGATTTGATATTATCTGCTCCACCAGCTGGGATCCCAGCCCACTGGCTAGTGGAAGCACCGGAAAGGGGTCTTTGGGTAACATATTAAAGAGCAATGAATGATTGCTCGAAAAAGTAAGGAGGCGCCCCCTAGCTCATACCCCATTTGCTGGGACCTTGCACTGTTCACGCCCATTGAATATATAGGCTATACATATCTTTCTATACATATCCGTGATAGGCAGATAGGCATATACACATGACAGGAACATGGTTCCCAAACATTGGGAGACTAACGGATAAACCCGGTTGCGAGCGCAGTCAAGCTTGAACTACTGGAACAAGGGGGGCCCGAGCAGATAGAGCCGCTCAATGCTGGCCATAAATGTTGGTGCTTATATGTTAGCTCTCTCGAAAAGAAATAAGAACACATTCGTTTTGCAGTGTGATGTTAGTTCAACTGTTGGAAACCCAAACTGGCCGAGGTAGACTTATATGTCATCCGGGACAAAGAGCGATCCGCGGAGTCCCATCAATAATGTAATATGGCAATTGCCCTGTTCTTTGAAGGCGGAGGGGAGGGATGGGGGAAGGCGCAGATATCAGATCGGGAGGAGTGCTTTCCTCCTCACTTTTGTTGGCTGATATCTTAATAATCTTGTCAAGTGAAGTGTCTGGATAAACACACAAGTCAATGTGAAGAAAGTCTTTCCTCTAAACAGCATTCATCCTCTGTATGGTTTCGCCCACTTTTGACTATTTAAAGAAACCTTGTTGCTTTGTTCTCAGATGATAACGGTTGTTTCGAAAGTGCCTCGGGCTGTGCTGTTGGTGAACACTGTTTGTATTCATTCTCTCGTAGGCACAGATACGTAGCATAGTAAGTTATCACGAGTGTGCGGTCTTGCATCAGACTTAAGGGATATATATATATATATATTTCATACTTTGGGAGCTTTGGCGTAGAGCCCAGGAGGAGACAGCGTTTGCGGCCGGATTGAGGATACAGCAGGTTTCCAAAAATTCGCCCTGTGGAACGATAACCCCGGCAGACATGAGACGGTGCTTCTTGAAGTTGAAGGAAGCGATCGTTCCGGCCGTGTTCATTGCACTGTCGGTGGTCAGATTTGTCGATGCGTCCTGCGAATGCGGATTTTCCATGAGCGACTCAAAAGATTACTTCACACATGTCATACACAACAATTTCAGCACACTCTCGCCATCGAAAACACTTAATAAAATCCCAGATTTTGCCAGCGACTGGCAAGTTCAGCAATGGGGTATTCCTCCAGGGAGCGCAGCAACCCCTTTGGCCATCGATAACATGGCAGACAACGTCTTCGTGCGCGATGGGAACCTAGTTCTGAGACAACAGGGGTATTCGAAGAAAGATATCCTGAAAGCCAGAAATGTGAGCGTGGCTTCGATCGCAACCGCAAGTGGCGACATTATCCATGGAAGTTTTCGAGTTGAGCTTAAGATGGAAAATGCACACGGCGGAAGTTGTGGTGCATTCTTTTGGTATCGTGTAAACTTCTCCCATTCTCAGTTTTTATTTCACTTTTACTTTCCCCAAGGGAGACGATATATAGTGGGATATTAGAGTGGACGGAGGCTAAAACTTTCAGGGCGGAAACTTTGGGGAAACAGGACGATGAGAATGAAATCGATATTGAAATTCTCGCGAGGGAGTTCAAGCAAGATGCGATTCCAGTCCATTATACATCGCACCCGTCACTCGACGAGAGGGGACAACCCATCAAAAACGCCACAAAAGTGATCCCATTTCGGGGTGACGATCTTCTGAACTCCTTCCAAAGACATCGGTTCGATTGGACCAGCAAGGAATTACGATTTTACCAAAACATGACGCAGGTGCATACAAACTCCTTGCGGATCCCAAATGCTTCTGGGCATGTGTATTTGAACGTTTGGGCAGACGGCGGAATGTGGACTGGTCCTCCCAGTTCAACCGATGTATTTCTGAAGGTCAGGTCGGTCGCCATATACCACAATACATCCGCAAGTGACAAAGGACTCGACGAGGCATTTAACCATAGGTGCGAGAAGGCGGGAGGACCATCAAGTGCTACTATATGTTCCGACACCGGCGTTGAAAGTGGGGGAGTAGACCCAGCGTCAATCGACCCAAAGTCATCAAATCCAAAACCATCGGCGTCGGGGAGGGTCCGCTTGCGGGTTTGGATCCTTTTGTTGCTATGTTCGGTTTTTGGCATTTTTATTTCGACCGTTTGAAACCTTATGTGGCATTAAATTCTATAAAAGCCTATCACCGAATGTTGCAGCATGGTAGTCGACGGATGGGAGGTTGTCGCGATGTATCCTTTTAAGTTGAGCGCATATCATTTCCCCGGAGCTATTTTATTGTTTATGACCATGACCCTTTTCCTCATTGAAGGGATTTGTAAACCCGCTAGCTCCAACTCTATCGGGGGTTCATGTGGCTGCTTTGCATTGGGTTGAGTGAGGGCATGAACCGCCTGTGTATTCATGCGATCCAATTTTCAAATAATAAGTTCGCCGTGAGTAACTAGTTGTGTTAACTTAGCTATTGCTGGTCGTTACGCCCTTAGACGATATTCGACCTTGTTAATTCGTTCCCGTGCTTATTTCTGGGCGTGGGGGTGGGGTGGGCGGCAAAATTCCGGCCTCCGCGGATATCCGCTTGGTGGCTTCCCAGCCGCGAAATCCAGGGAATGTGAACCAATGGATTTCCACCCGACTGCCCCAGGCTGCGTTTGGAGGGCTGCCCCACACAGTTGGCATACAGAAGAGTGGGCGCATTTCTGTTTGGCCCCGGAGAGGACCCAAAGTCCCTGGATGGGAGCTGGGGAAGCCTAGCTTATACTTCCGTTCAGTTTGGATCTCGTGGTATGCTGGTGTTTGATATTGCAACGCCTCAAATGTTTGTTGTGGAATGTTTGTTATGCAAGCTGTGGCAAATTCCTTGATCGAAGGCAGATCAGATCAGATCTTGTCAACTCGTTTCCTACCACATCACCAGACTTCAAATATGATATCTTGGAGGGAAACTGTAAGGTGATTGCCATCTTCTCCCACGTACTCCAAAGAGCTTTTAACTTCGGTTTTCTAGCAATGAGTTTTCAAGTCAATAATCGCAATGCCGGATCTTGACTGCCTGATACATAGTTCACATTAATTGATCAGCATTTCCCACGACGCCTGCATCTGAGAATATGATAAGGAAAGTCTTTCCAGAAACACAGATGATGATTCAGACAAGGAGCTTGTACATTCAAAACTACACCAAAAGAGGATAAGCAGCAATCAGGGTAGTAGCAAGAGGCAAACCCATATATGAGTTTGTTGCCGGTCCACTTAATTATAGCCAATGTTCAGCTCTCGATGTGGTTGTTTGTTCCTGGTGGACTGTTGCAGAACACGAGGGATCGAGAACTCAATTTAGGTTGAGATCGGCCTAAGCCATAACAGGAATAGCGCATTTACCTTCTTCCAACCTCAAGTTTGGCCTCGACAAGTAAATAAATACACTCCTTCTTCTACGTTGGGGATGGCATGTTTCCTCACCATATACGCCTCGGGGACTTTGAATGATGTAGTTTTGCCTCTCTCATATTAGGTGCATAAAACCTCCCGAACGAGGTTACATCACCTGATGCCAATCCCGTTGTCCAGATATCCGTTCTCCTTAACTATTTCGTAATAATGTTTGGGAGGCCGGTATCAATTCCGGCCTCATGAAGTATATAATCCGCCATCTTTTCCCATTGTCTCCTCTGCCCTTTTTGTGATTAAAGGAGGCATTTACTTGCGCGATATCCCCTTCCTTTCTGCGCTCTTTTGTCTGTCGATTAAATTTCCATTTCGAGTTAGGCCCTTGTCTTGTATGTGCCTGGTACTTCCATCCAAAATAACCGGTGCTATATATTCCCCTTTTTCGCCTCCCGCCCACACATATACCGGTGAAGATCAGATCAAAGATCTATTGCCATTTATCATCTCAACAATCATGATCAAGGTTGATAAGACATATTCTACGGTAGAACGGTTCCCCCATATCTTTGATAACCCCGAGACCCTATCGAAGGACAGAGACCCCTTTACCGTCACTACTTCAACGGGTTTCTTGCCCTTACGGCTCCCTCCTACATGTTTGCCGGATGTTTTCCAAGCCGTCAACTCCCTTCTTTCCCGTCTTCCCGTTGTTAAGGATGATGGATCACCTGGCTTGCTAGCCACTTATGAGCTTGGCCCTGCTGTTCTTGCTGAGCTTCCGGACCTAACTGATGAAGTGGACAAACTCGTCACCGAAGATGGCAAACTAGATCTTTTTATGATCACGGCTGTATTTAGGGACTATTCGTTCATCTGCTCAGCTTACCTGCTTGAGCCATGCTGGGAGAGATGGGTAAAGGACCCTGCCGGTGGTTATTATGGTTTAGGTCGGGAGACGTTACCGAAATGTATTGCTCGACCTCTCTATCGATGCGCAGAGATGTATGTTGTATTTTTGATACTCCTTTCTCGTTTTACTTTTTTCACTAACGAAGTTCCTCGATGAGACTTGATATCCCGCCTTTCATGTCTTATGCAGCTGCTTATGCCTTGTATAATTATACTGTTGATGAGCCCTGTCGAAGCTTAGAGTATTCAAACCTGAAACTGATCCGTGCTTTTGAGCGGGGACTCGACCCCAAGAGCTCCGAAGCGGGTTTCATTCTAACGCACGTTGATATGGTAAAGGAGACTGGACCTTTAGTCAGTGGTGCCGTCCGCATCCTCAACAGGCTGGAGGAAAGCAAAGGACCTTCAGCTCGGGAAGAGGTCAATGACGCATTCAGAGAAATACTAAAGGCTATGAAGAGAATTGAAACAAGCATGGAAGGTATGTTTATGTTTTTACCCAAGAGGGCAAGCCAAATCCATTGCCTATTCTAACTTTCCAAAACAGACATGTGGAAAAACTCTAAACCGGCCGATTACCTCTCATTCCGAGTTTTTATTTTTGGTATCACGTCTCAGGCCATGTTTCCGAACGGTGTCATCTATGATGGCGTCTTGGACAACAAGCCGCTAAACTTCCGTGGGGAGAGTGGCGCTAATGACAGCATTGTAAGTACCTATTAATCTCACTGAGCTGCGTGAGCGCATGCAGGATAACAGCTGACGTTGCCTCCTACAGATCCCTTTGCTTGACCATCTTCTTCAAATTCCCATGCCAGCTACCCCATTGACAAAAATTCTTCATGAATTCCGCGCTTATCGCCCACTGCCACACCGTGAATTTTTGGCACATGTGGCGTCCAAAGCAGAGGAACTCCGCGTTCAAGAATTTAGTGTCCAGGATCAAGAAACTGTACTTCTGTACTTGAAAGCCCTGGATCATGTCCGAAGCTTCAGATGGAGACACTGGCTGTTGGCCAGGGAGTATATCATTAAACGAACACAGTATCCTACAGCAACTGGTGGAAGTCCAATTATCACAGTACGTGAAAAATCCATTCATTTAATATTTTGCCTTACCTCCCATTCATATCTTAACCCACCACCTTTGTTTTCATTTTCCTGTTACGCTACCAGTTAGCCTTGAAACTGACACCATCAATGTCAGTGGCTACCAAACCAACTGTTTGCCGTACTGGACCTCATGATCTCCATTCACGATAAATATGTCGCGCCATTTACCAGTAAGGACGTGCCCCATATTGTTGGGGCAAATGGTTCCAACCAGAAGAAAGTCGAGAAGCTGGAAACCTTCAACTATTATCGGGCTCAGGCCAAGGATATGATGACGCTGGTACGCGATCAGAAGGATAAATTGGACAAAGAAGTTGCGAGGTGGTGTAAGGAGCGTGGGGTTTGAATTTGCTCGGTAGCTTTGATTCATTGGTGATCATTGCGTGTAGGGAATGTATAAGTCTGCGAGTCAGACTGCTGTGGCCCTTGGGATATGGTTGTGGTTTTTGCAATTTCATTTATGCTTCTGATTTATTAAGTTCCGTACAATATCAGAAAGTGGGATAGAATAATCTGTGAGCCCCCCCCTGGCGCCATTCTTATGTTTTTTTTTCGAAATATAATGGGCCCCAATACTTTACCCACTGTATAAATGGAATTCCCTAATAAATAAACCGAGCTACGTCGCAAATATCAGTGAAAACTTTCACACGGCATTTTTGACATGCATTTAATTCATCTATCGTAACCATCGTCCCAGTCGTCATTTCAAAGAGGTAAGTCATCAACGTTCATACACGGAAACTTAATATTTTATCCGCAATCTCAACATTAGAACTAACTCAGTACCAGGATCTGAAGTATTTTCACAAACGGATCAAACCCCTTCACATTTCACGGCCCCGATTACCTTCGAGGTTCGGTATGCGGACGATTCCCAGCACCATCACGATTTATCGGAGGAGGAACTTCGATCCCTTTGCTTCTGGCGAAGGTAAGAAAATCCCTACTGAACGGCGTCTCCATATTGTGCACCACTAATTTCTCAATTCTCACTTTATCAGACTCAATGAACCTTTTCACGCTGTGCTCCTTTACCAGAGTACGCGAAATATCGAGCTCTTTAATCTTGGGGATCATGTCAAGGATGTTCGCGATAACCCTGTCACCAATCTCTGCCAGACCGGCGATGTTGAGGGACGTGATATTCTCAAGGTTGCGTCGCATCATCGCAATTAGCAAATCTTCTACATGAAGATGACACCCTTCGAGATCGAGGTGGGTAAGAGACGATTTCGCTTGCGTAAAGGCTATGAGAAAGGGACCTAGTTCATCATCACGGAAACGGTCGAGGATTAGAGCCTTCAAGTTTGGCGCCATCTCTGCGAGGTCTTCTTTTGATATGTGTTGACCCAGTTGGGAGTTACTAATGCTCCTGGAGAGCGAAAAACGTTCGAGCGATTTGGGAAGTTCAGGGAAATGGTTAAGTTTCATTCCTAGAAGCCCAAATCGCTTCAGTTTAGGCAGGTTGGAAACTTTTGGTGCATCCCGCATCATATTGGCTGTTTTATAGATTAGGTAAAGCTCCTCTAGATTCGGGGTTACATCAAATAAAGTAGCCTATACCAAAAAAAAAAAAATATTAGAATATAACGAGGAGGGTAGAATATAGGGTAGAATACCTCTTTTAGAAATGGCAGGCCTAACGGAGAAAGAAACTCCCCGTTTATATTGTTATCAAATCCAACAATGGTTAACGCTCGTAGATTTGGCAACTTGTTGGGAAATTTTTTGTATTGATTAAGTGGTGCGTCCTTGACGTGTACTTCAACACGCTGAAGCAATGGACAATCGGATAACACCTTGCTGAAATGTCCGAAAGTCATCTCAGATTGCTCCGAACAGACCAGTGTCTTCAGTTTAGTTAGACCGTAAATTGGCGCAACGTTGAATCTCAAGCTAAAGCTTCCCTGGAGGTCGAGATGCTCTAAAGATCCGATGCGTTTTAACCCGGTCATGAGTTTGGGAAAATCATCAGGCTGAAGGTTGGTAAGCGATGCGCGCGAAAGCCTCCAGTGCGATCTGCGCAAGAATGCCTGAATTGCTTTGAGAGAGACATTCCGTTTTCTTGCTTTTGTGAGGTCGAGATGTGTCCATAATCTTGGGACTGAATTTAGCAACCTGTTCCAACGTTTAGAGACACGAACAGTGGACCTTGAGAGAACAGTATTAGCAATCCGTAAAATAGAATACGGGGGAAATAGTAAACATACAACAGAGATCTAAGATCTAAATGTTCTAATACCATGGAGACTAACTCCAAGGGCAAAACATCAAATGGGTCGGACAACTTTGGACCATTAAGCCGCTTGTCTAGTTTTGCTGATAAATCTTTGATTTGCTATGGAACAATGAGTCCCTTGCGATATAGAAAGCATGAAGGGTTTATAGGGGGAAAAAAGTTTGGCGAACCTGACGGCCATCGCTACCTTGTGGCAAAACACGAAGTGCATAGTGGTATGTTTGTAAAGCACTTTCATGTTTGTCCATCAATTGCAGGATCTTCGCAGTACGTAAATATCCCTAGGACAAAGATTAGCCAAAATCGAATCGACAATCAATAAATGCGCTTTTTAAGTCTATAAATTACTCTAGCATCCATCTTATTCTCTTTTACCATTCGCCTGGCATCCTGAAGCGCTGAATTCAAAGAACCCAGTTTGCAGTGGGTGGCAGCTCTGTTGTCTAAGATACCTATAGAATCGCCTTCTCCCATATGGAATGCCTAATGCGGTCATGTTAGTAAATTAAAACTGCCATTTCCATTCATTCTTCTGCTTTGCTATTTATTTACTGCATGTGTGTGACTTGCCTTAGTGAATGCGTCAAGGGCTCCCCGGTAATTGGCGCAACGATATTCATTTTGGCCATAAATTTGAAGTGATTTTGCGTCTACCTGTGACATGATTTTGGTGATTCAAAAAAGCATTTTCTAAAAATATTGATTAGCAAACTTGTGGTCGTTGAGTCCAATCCTTCAAGTCCCAATATATCATCCATTTTATAGGCTGGCTAACAGTCCTGGAAGACGCGTTTAGCGCGTTGGAGCGCCAAATCGCCGCGCCATCCGGATAAACCTCGGTCCGTGTTGCACCCCCAAGTTAACCGGAGTAGTAAGCAACCTTGGAATGTTTGTGTTCTTCCTGATTAGGAAAAACGCAGTTTGGACATCACTCAAAGCTGATAAGCTCATTTTGACATTTAAAAGCTCCCGAGGGACCAGTAATTTTAGGTCCAGGTTCCGGAAGAAAAATCAGGGAGATGGAGGCTCAAAACTTACATACCGCGTCTGATTACATTAATAATTTGCTCCTAGCCAGAGGCTTACTCCGCAATGGGAAGCCGATCAACTTTGCACGACCGGAAGATGCCTCGGGGGGAACTGATGACACCATGGCACATGTTATAAACCTAGTACATGACCTGGTTTTGAGAAGAGATGTCTGTACTCGTTTTTGATTTATTTAATATTGATTTGATTTTACGTTCCAACGATAGAAGCTGATAGCGTCCAGCGTGAGGCGGAACAAAGAGAGAACTTGGCGACCAGCATCAGAGCACTCCGAACTGCAGAGGCGAAACAAACGCTTGAAATTGTACGTTATTGGGCTGATATTGCAATCACAATACAAAACACTACTGACGACGCCATTGCTATTTTCGTCTAGGAGAGACTTCGGGCCAAAACGACGGATTTGTCCCGTTCCTTGGCTCTTGCTGAGGGACAGGAACGTGCATTCAAAACGACCCTCCACAATGCGGAAATTACCAGTCGAGGATTGAAAGAGAAAATACAACGCATGAAATCGTCAATTCAGCAGATTAGAAACCAATGCGTAACGGATATTCGAAAGCGAGATGTTGAACTCCAAAAGCTGAAATCGCATCTCACAGATCGCCAGAGAGGAAAACGGGATGGACTTGGGGTAACAACAGTAACAATAACCCCTGCCCCAAAGGCTAATATGGGACGAAAAGCAATGGATGGTGGGGAGGGCCTAGAAAATCCTGGGTATACCCTCAGGCAGGAATCTACAGAATTTCTGACCCAGCTCTGCCAAGATCTGAGTGACGAAAATGACGCACTCATTGGCATAGTGAAGAACGCAATTCAAACACTGCGGAACCTACAAGGATTACCCGATACATCAGGAAAAGACGACCAGGAAAAGAATGCCTTGGCTTCTCACGACTGGGCAGCTAGCCGGCCGGAGGAGGTACCAGAAACAGAGCCTATCCCACATCATGAAAAGCTCGCGACCGAAATGAACTTGGTACTTGAAAATCTTAGGTCGTTGCTCACAAACCCGTCATTCGTGCCTCTGGAAGAGGTTGAAATACGAGACAGTGAAATTTATAGATTGAGGGATGGATGGGAAAAGATGGAAGAAAGATGGAAGGAGGCCGTGTCAATGATGGACTCATGGCACAAGCGGATAGCTCAAGGAGGAACTTCGGTCAACATTGACGAACTCAAACAAGGAATGGGCCTCGGGCTTCGAGCTGACAAACACCAGCCTGTGGGGCCCGAGTTAGATGATCCAAATCTGAGCCCATCAACCTATGATGAAAATGTTGTCAGAGGCGACACAGACTACAGCGATATCCAAGAAAATATGAGATCAACCCCGGTTCGCAAGAACAGCCCAAAAAAGGATGGCAAATATCATCGTGTCCTTGGCGAAAGTTCTGGAAATGCATCTCGAAATGTATCGTCTCGACGGTCGAGACAAAGTTTGAAGGACGCTTCCGAGCGTAGCGATAATGAGCTTGCTCTACCAGCACACTTGAAAACGACACAACATACTAAGAGCAAACCCAGGAGAGTTGCAGGATCAATGATTCCTAAGGTTTGTAGATATTAAACCAAAATTTTAGTTGACCTGTCAATAAACTGACTTGAAACCAGCATGCCGTAAAACCCAAGTCGAAAATCTCAACAACGGAAAAGCTTGCTGCTGTTGAATCAGAAGCCAAGGAAGCAGAAGCAGAGCGGAAGGAGTACGAAAGGAGAAAAAGGAGGAACTCGTCAACACGCTCTAATGCAAAACCGAGACGGCGGAAAAGCACATTAACACCGCGAGAATTGCAAGATTTGCTGAGCGCTAGCGGTTAAATCTATTGTATGAGATGTTAAAGTAAATTGTTATTGTATACCCTGAACCTAATTTTCTCTCTTCACTGCGTTATTTTTTCGGTTTTCTGCACATATGCTAGCTATTTGGAATTCTCATACCAGAGCTTCGGATTTCATCGAGTTCAATGGATGCAATAATCACACTTTTAGTGTCATCATGCTTTCGAAGGAGAGCTAAGTAAAACATAAGCTTGCTCTAGTTCTTGATTTTTTTTCTTTTCTTTTCTTTTCTTTTCTTTTCCATTTATTTTTCGTTCGCTGAGCTATATGAGCGTTCACGGTTTGCTATAGATATATCGAAGACATAAGGCTGGAGTTCCGATTTGTACATTAACCATTAGTTTGGAGGATTATTAATTATATTTCAAGGTTGCCTAAAAAATCATGATTTCTGAGCCCGAATTGTGATATTTTGAGCCGTAGAAACTCATTTGCATGTTTTCATAGTGCAAGGCCTGAATTTAATAGTCCACTTCGACAAAGTATTGTCAAAGCTCCTGAATTCACATACAAAATACGGGAATGCGGATGTTAATTGATAACAAGGGTTCTACCAACTATCGATTATTGGGTGTGCACCATACTTGGGGCATTGCTGTGGGTCTTTCTCAGGGCTACAAGTGGGCTCGTATATGATTAAAGATGATTTACTTCCTTTAAAGTTCTGTTCTACCCCTCCAGAAGCAGAGAGGTCCAAAGGTGGTCCCCTATCTCCTGGCGGGATAGATGGGGAGTAGTTACTATAGCTCTAATCAATATATGTATGACTTGCGCAGAACTGCAAGACAGTAGTGTGTAATTGGCATCATAGATCTGAGAAAGAGATGGGAATATCACAACCGAGTTGCACAATCAATCCACAACCGTAAATGTATGAATCCCTTCTATCTAACACATTTGTCAATACTTGAGAGCAAGGGAGATAACTTGTTACTTTAAGAGTGTATTATTCTTGTGCGCAGTATCTACATGAACGGGATCGCCACTATCAATGCCCATGGATAATACCTCGGCTGCGACAGCAGACCAGCAAACCCCACTCGGCTCGTGGCTATATAAAATGTCTTGACGAATGATAGACCAATTGATGTTTGTTTCTGGTCCTTTTTGATTTGTTTTATTTTATTTTGATTTTGCTTTAACTAAAATTAATTCCAAAATCGTCTCAGCTCCCATCCCCCCTCCTTTTCCCATTCTTCATTTCTATTTCTCTTTTTATTTTGCACAAACTGATACCCACAAAAGGCATTGGAGGAAAAACTCGAAGGCCCGCCTCCCCAGAGAACGGATTCCCCTTATAAGAGCTGCGAGTACCATTTGTACCAATTGCCATTGGTGAAGAAAAATGGCAAACTCCACGCAAAAAGAATTCCATGGCTGGGTCTGCCACTCTAAGACGTCACCCTTAACCTCCACAACCTTCCAACCAAAACTCTTCGACCCAACCGACATCGAAATAAAGGTAACCCACTGCGGCATCTGCGGCTCAGACATTCACACTCTCCGCTCTGGGTGGGGCCCAACAGACTACCCTTGTGTCGTCGGCCATGAAATTGTTGGCCACATTACCCGTGTTGGGTCCGGAGTCTCTAGCCTCACATCCCCATCCCGCCATTTGAAGGTTGGAGATAGGGTCGGTATTGGAGCACAATCAGACTCCTGCCGCCACCCGCATTGCCCAGAGTGCGCTTTCGGATTGGAAAACCATTGTCAGAAGCAAACGGGGACGTATGGTGGCCGGTTCCGCGATGGAAGCAAGTCGTACGGTGGATATGCTTCCCGTTGGCGCGGCCCAGCGTGGTTTGCGTTCAAAATACCGGATAACTTACCTAGCGCTGCTGCTGCACCCCTTTTATGTGCAGGGATAACGGTATATTCACCACTGGTGAAAAATGGCGCTGGGCCAGGGAAATCAGTTGGAGTCATCGGTATTGGCGGGTTGGGCCACTTAGGCCTTTTGTTCGCTAGAGCGCTAGATTGTGACCAGATAACTGCAATTTCGCGAACAAGCGCGAAGAAGGATGAAGCTTTGGGGGGACTGGGAGCGGACAAGTTTATTGCAACAGACGAGGACAAAGGCTGGGCAAAAACGCATGCGCAATCGCTAGATTTAATTATCAGCACTGTCTCGTCTTCTGATATACCCATTGGAAACTATTTGAGGCTTCTGAAGGTGAATGGGCAGTTCATTCAGGTTGGGGCTCCGGAAGAGCCGTTCCCGGCATTTAAGGTGTTCCCGCTTATCAATAAAGGGGTCAAAATCGGGGGCTCTGCCATTGGCTCGCCAGAAGAGATTCGGCAAATGCTTCAGTTGGCAGCTGGTAAAAAGGTTCTCCCCTGGGTCCAAGAACGGCCCATGGAGGACGTCAATAACGCACTGGCCGATATGCATGCTGGGAAAGCAAGGTATAGATATGTCTTGGTGAATAAGCCTGAAACCGATGCGAAGCTATGACTCGAAACGTCATTTGCGACCTTAGATTCATCCAGCGCATATATATAGAAAAGGGTGAAATTCCCGTTCGATTCAACTAATGTGTTAATATTGTAAATTCTTTTGTGCTCAAAAAATCAAATCTTACATGCACTGGTTTCTTTGCCAAGGGACAGAAAGTTAACCCAAGTGGCGAATATATACTTGGAGTCCTGAAACTCAGATATAAACATAGCTTCAAATAACAAATTGTAATCTATCGTGACCCGTTAAGTAATTCCTTTGGACAAACCTCAAAATCAAGCCAGCTTAAAACACAACAAAGACCAGCACAATGAAGGAATGCTATGCGGTCAATAGGCCGTTTACAGTATCTTATTCATTACTTTTGACTTAAGGAGGTAAGTCATTGGCTGAACTAGGTGTTCAACAACAGATTGATCAAGGATGAGAAACCAGATGCCCAACTTGTCAGCCCATGTCATTAAAAGGCATGACTTGGATGGGGTGAACATCATTCACATCAGAGGAGGCTGAGAATGCTCAACCTTGGAAGGCAATCTGTTCTCGTTGCACCGTCGTCCAAGTGGGAGTGGGAAAAGCCTCACATATAACATCCTCCATAGCATCCACATTGTTTACTCACCCTCTTCCTGCATTTCACTTCACTTCTCCCTCCAACTAGAGTTCCATGGTCTCTCTCTAGCTTAAGGACGTGGTATTCTCCTTGGGCTGATACAAAGAACACCCTCGAAAGGAGCATGATTTTGAGGGAAATGGTAACGATCCATGTTGCTGTTTCTCAGAAGAATAGAATACTGATTCGAGATATTCAAGCAAGTATGTAGCATCGTTATCAAAAAAGATGAAAATGAGCTTTCACTGTAGTCGAATTTGAAATCCCGCCAAATCACGTGAGTGGCTGGAGGTCGGCCTGGAGGTTTATTTTTCCGGCAACCAGCGCGAAACACTTCCCATCATTTGAATTTGAAGCGCGTACGATACTCATAGGATGTTCAAGAGCTTGAAAATGGGTCGCATTTTCATACACATGGAATCAACGCCGACTTAAGCTCTTACACCATGGTTCCTGAGAATTGCCTTGCAGTCCTCTAGCACGTACAAACTGTAGGCTAAAGGAGAGGCAAGGAGCATTGTTTACCTTCTAGCAATTTCAAATTGTCTCGAATCTTGATTGCTTGGTCCAATAGAACAGCAGCACCTGGCCGCGTACCACTACGGGTTTGGCAGCATGGCATTTTATGTGCCATTTAGTTCGAGCCCTCCCCCTTCAACTCCCGGTAAAGCCCGGAGCGTTGCGTCGAACCCGTCAACCACCCCCGCTGGTCCGCCTCCCTCGACCACCCCGGCTGGCCCTCCCCCGTCAAGCTTCCTCGAGAGTTCGAAGCTGGGAAGCACCAAGGCCAAATTGAGCTTTGGAGTCACTTCATTTGACCAGTCTGTGGATTCACAAGATTCAGAGGACTTCTTAACATCCTCAACCATCTCGTCCAACTTCCCATTACCCCGGACAAGAACTAAAGGTCCCACTCAATTTGTTCCCCGTAACGCATTTATATCCACCGGGAATCGGTCGCTTCGAGAGTCAGATGGCAACGTACATTCTACTGAAGCAAGTAGAAGTTTTGACTCTTACTCTGACGTTGATCAAGACGATGACATGGGGGGTAGCCAGACCGGATTCCTAGATTCACGATTCAATGCTTCTATAAATTCTCAAGAGCCTCTTCCTTCGAATAAGCCCTTAATTTATTCCAATCCCCGTGTAGCGAAACGAGCAAAGCTGGATGAAATGTGGGCGCAACCGTCGTTGCCACCGAGCATCAAGCCCAAAATATCACCGAGAAAAAAATGTTCAATGTTTCCATCAATCGCCAGCGGCCTAGTTTCTAGGTCGAAGATTGCAATGGTTAATGAACCCGATGACCTTGTTCTCGGCAGTGAAGATATAGTTGGCCGGATGTACGACCAGGTTCGGGATTTCGAATATGATGACGATGGTCTTCAACAGACGCTATGTGAGATTTCCAATGACCTTTTAGACTTGTGGGAACGACACACGGCATCACCACCAGGACTAAGGCAAAACACCCAGAACGCGAGCATCGGCCCTGAAGAATCTTCTCCAAATCTCGTGAAGGCGAATTTTCTGGGGTCTCTTCTCCTTCCACTGCACCATCCCCCGCTTCAACAAACGGGACAAGATGGTCCTTCTACTCGCCTTGGCGCTGTACGTGCTTTTGCACCCAAAACACCTAAGGCTAAAATGCCAATCCCCAAGGTTCTCTTTGACTGGATGAATCGTTACCATATTACACAAGTACCTACCCCGAGTGCAGTCATTGGCCATCAACCGAACCCTTCTGCATCCCCTGTATTCTGGGATTCTGTTCAAAGTTCAATATTGCGAGGAAGTTTGCCTCCTGTTATTACATTACTGAACGTTGCGGATTTTAATTACGCTAGGTCGGCAATGGAAGATGGCCATGAACAACCAGGCTATAGGGGTGCCCAGCTTCAACACATCCAGCAATGCGTCAACGGTGCAATACAGATTCTTAAAAACTCGCCAGGTGTTCGAAACGATGATTGGGATATTAAGAGCTTCAACTGGGCTATGTACCGAAAACAGATTGCCTCCGCACTTTCGGAACTTGAGGATCTGGCGGAAGGTCAAGATCGCCTACACGAAAAACAGGATCAGTTCCAAGCGCCAAATTTCGGTATATTTAACCAGCGAACCGCGGCGCCCTTCACCCAGTCTACACGCATGGCGGAGAGCAAAGTCCCCTGGACCATTTATCAAAATCTAAAGACCATGTACAATATTATGCTTGGGGATGTCCAATCTATATTGAGTAAATCGCAGGACTGGGTAGAAGCCACAATTGGTCTTACTGCATGGTGGGATGGCGAAGATGATAGCGATATATCCACTGGAAAAGCCGATCTCAACCGAAGCATATCGAGACGCTCTCAGTCGCAAGCGCCCCGTTCTGTCGATTCGAACACTGTGGAGGCATACCTGCGGCGGCTAGATTATTCGTTTGCCAACGTTACGGAAAATGTGGGAGAGGGAGGGTTTCGTGTCAATTCGATGAACACCATGGAAGTTGGCTTGGTTTCAATCTTTGAAGGTAACATCGATGGAGTCCTGAAAATGTTGCGAACTTGGTCACTTCCCATGGCGTCCGCCATTGCTGAAGTTGCAAGCTTTGGTGAATGGCTGGACACTTCCGCAGGCTCTAAGCCGATGCCAGGTTTCAATGAAACTGACCTTATGGTCCTAAGCTACGGGCAGGACGAGAAGCCACTCCGCAAAGATGATCTTCTGATCAATTACGCTACGGCCCTCCTGGATCGAAAACTATTTGAGAGTGGGACTGGGGTAAGAGATGGATGGGAAATTGCACTTGAGGTATTAAGCCGTCTTGACGATCAGGAGACCATGAAGGCGAAAGTTTCGGGGTTTCTTGACCGTATCCCTCTTGATACGACTGAACATATGGATAAGATTGTTCTACTATGTTCTGAACTCGGGTTCAATGATGAAGGTCGCAAGGTTTCTGAGGTGAGATTACAATTGAATATCATAACTTCTCTGTCGTCTGTCTAACACTCAGATCTAGCGATATGGGGATAAAATAACAGAGTCATCTGAAGACTATGGAACAGCTCTCATATGTTATGCAAGAGCTCACAGTTATAAAAAGGTGAAGAACGTTATGGACCTTCTTACTTCATTTTGCCTCGTCCGATCCACTGCTTATCCCCCCGCTCCTGAGCTCGACACTCAACTTCGATCACTTCTTTATAATCCACAAGCTGCGTTATCAGCAATCGCAGCCGTCGACCAAGAGGCAGCCGGAATGCTCCAGTTCTACTTCTGCGGATACGCAGCTGTGAGACGATTCTATGACATCCGTGACGAAGAAGTCAATCTGCTAAAAGGCGAGCGACCAAAACATCGTCCTTTAGCCAGGAAGAGGGCTGCCGCTGAAACCTTGGTTTCTGTCATTCGCAGTGCGGCGGACAGTATCTACGGTGGATTGTATGACGGGGAAAGGAAAACATCCGTTCAAGTTGATGGTTTGTTGGTCTTGCTTGGGGAAACTCTTGTATTTGTAGATGGTAATTTCACTCTTCTTTGCTCCGTCTTTTTTATTTATTTTATCTTATTTTCTTTTGCAATCTTATGAACGTTATAGTCCATTGTCTTAACGCTGTCATGTGTTAGAGCCAAACCGCTTCCTCTCAACCGATCAGCTATTTACTATTCTTGCGGCAATCGAAGATCTCCAATCTGTCACATCACGTGTTTACGATCAGTGCGAAAGTTGCCTCCAATCTACCCTATATCACTACTTCAACTACGATGACCCAGCCGGCACATCCTTCGGTGACCAATCTGCCCGGTCCTCGCTAACGTCATCTTTCGCTGCCCCTCCCCGCAATCTTCTAAAAAAGTCAGTTTCATCACTGACCGCAGTTAGTGGCTTTTCGCTGATCGGCAATGAGATGCTCGAATCACAGAGCCGTCAACGAGACGGTGGACCATCTTCTGTTGAGAATTCAGGTGTCCTTGTGGAACGTCCCAATGAGAAGCAACAAGGGGGAGCAAATGTGAAAAGGGGATGGGACTGGAGAGCCAAGGTCCCCAAGGAAGTGAAGGGGGAGGATATTTTGAAGACTTTGAGACTTCAAATAGCGAAGGGTTTGAGTTTTGGAGCTCTGGGGTCTTGAAGAGAATCCATCCTTCCCTCATCCACCGTCAGTTATCCGGCTTTTATGATTAGGGCTAATGAGATTTTAATTTGGCCTTTTAAATGCGTTGATCTTGATCTTTTTTCCCCCCATATTTTCCTTTTCTATTTGTGACGTGTGTTAAACAGCTGTATTTATTCTACCCAGTCAACCGTCAGAGCTACAATAATAGAGTCATGAAAGAAGGGTAAATAGCTCATGTTTCCCTGAGAGGAACGTTAAGCTCACTTGAATATGTGTGAAGTGCTATGCATGATGTGTAGGAGCACAAAAATAAATATTTGGGGCTTTTAAATGGAGGAGGCTTTTCGCCTGTTCCGTTTTGGGTCGTGACACCAGAAGAAACGTCATATGGAAACCGTTTCATGTCACAGAAGCAAGGGTCTAAGCGAAGTTGAGAGGTAAAACGGGAGGATACGAAAATGTGATGAACCTTGAAAAGTAAAGGTCCCACCTAACCGATAAGAGAGGAGGGAAGGCTGTGGACGCAAAGCACAGACTGCTTGTGTAGTTATCACTCCAGCTTTGTGAAAGGAAGTTAAAATATTAGAAAGGATATAAAATAAACGAAAATATTCAAGTATCCCTCTATCTGGGACCTGAGTGTAGCGTAGTTATCGAAACTCGACGAGTCAAATAGCGGAACGGAGCAGCCAGTTCCAACCTGCTGGTTCTTAGGTAGTTAACTACAGTGGCACTAACAAAAAAATATATATATATACAAATTTTGGCGAAACGGAGATATATATATTTTTTTCTTATGTCTGCGATCCAACTGTGGCTGCCATGAGTAAATTTCACCCTACAGAGCTTCAATGCCGCTATTTCATACACTATAATCATGACTGAACAAAGTGTGAGATAGAAAGATCATTCAGAATTGAGTTTAGGATTCTGAAAGGTACAATTGCTGAGCATGTAACGTTATTTAATTCAGTGCGCGGTTCGGCATCCTTTGCTCGGAGTAGCTCTTACAGCAAAACATCTCCCTTTCGCAGCCTCGTCAAACCTGCTACAGATTACTTGGCTCGCCTGACTGCTTGCCAGCGGCTAAGACCTGCATCTCCAATTCTTTTCAGGTCATCAGATGAGCTGTCATCTTGCAGCAGTTGTGTCATTCTTAACGCAGGAGGATCAACAGTGGTTTGGTTCCAAAAACCCAGGTCGACGATTAGACTATGATTGGATGGATCGAGCAACAGGGTTACAGAAACCCGAGACCCAAGATTTATCATGGAGAGCAGAGTCGCCCTCGAATTACCTTCCATGGTTGTCTTACGGTGGAAGTAAATAGATCAATTAGATCATTTACATCAAGATGAGATTGCTGGGGTGATGTGAAGGCGGCTAATATTTTGATTAATGTGAGTAATGATTTATGGACAATGAAGATTAGAAATTTTGCTTTCCCCAGCATAGAGTGTCCATCTGATACTTTTAATGCTAATGCACGAAGTAATGCTCGATCGCAACGCGCATTCTAACGTCATGCGTTGGCAATCAAGCGAGACCAAACCGTCCGGGGGAACTTGCAGCTCCCTTCTCCACCCCCCGGGCTTGTGGGACATTGGTTCCATCTTATCCCTGCGGTGCCATTGGCCAGCTGTTGGCAGCTACCAACTAATCAAAGATTGATCGCAAGTTATGTGTCTGATAACGCCACATTCGAAATCGACAGCCAATTGCAAATGGGTGAAATGCTGTTCTATTATGTACGAGCAGTTTCTGTCATTGTTAGGCCCGAAGCCTCCGTGCATGGTACTACTCAGTCCCTTTGCCTGGCTCATTTCCAACATGGTTATTCCAAGGGATATGTTGTTAAGTTCCACAAAGAAAACAAATTCAAGCCTGTAAAGCTGGCTCTTCAAAGCTCCTGCAAATCCGCCGGCAGGTCCTGCTAATTCAAAAAGTGATTCGAAGTCTTCTCAGACTAATCCAGAGTCAGGTAAGAAGTGACAGAGTGTCAAGACAAATAATTTGAGTGTAAGATGTTGGGATTGGCTCAGTGTCGTGATGTAGAAGATCAGACTGGTATAACGTCTTGCTACGTGCATCTTTAAAAGCATTAACAAAAGATTAGGCAAAATGGCATAATGACCACTGTTAAAGTTCTAGGAGAGTAAAGTGTCGAGAAAGAATGAGATTTACTTGTCTCTTTTTCATTTTCGATTAGATTAGCCATAGTAATTTTTTGCTTTATTATTATTTTATTTATTTTATATTTTATCTTTATTTTTTCCCCCCTCCAAATGGTGGTTGGTTTTTAAAGCAAAGGCAAAGCAGAAGAAAAATAACTAAGACCTTGTCAAAATGACAGGGTTGAATTTTAACCTCCAACCTCCAACTCCTAAATTGTGGTAATCTATGCGGCCATTTATGAATCCATTTCAATATTATATTCGCTTTGGGGTTTGAGGTTCAAAATCCAAAACCTGTGTTACGAGTCCACTGACATCATGTCAATGATCATGTCACAACTTGCATGAAAGTTGACTTTATTGTTTCCCAGCACTATGCGGTGCCGACGAGTTTTTAAACTCATCCATACGTTATCAGGTAGTTGCTCAGGCACCAAACCGATTTCTTTTGCCTGCTCAATGCCCACTTCTGTCAAAGAAAATCGGTCCAGTTAAAATTGTCGCCCGGGGAGCTCTTCCAGGATAACAGCGATTTTTTGATTGGTTAATTAATTGGTTCGTGTATTCATTCCACCATGGAGTTGGCTGGAGATGCAAGCTAAAAATGGCTTGGCGGCGGTGGCTTGTTTTCAAACTTCGAAAACGTCCCTGGAAGAACTCCAACAAACTACGCACACAAACCTCTCCATCATTCAAAGAGAGTCAGGTGGTTAGAATCCTGTTTGGTGACATGACAGCTCGAATATCTCTTGCGCATCGACTTTACGTGCGGTGTCCAATTCTCCCAAAATTTACCTTTTCTGCGTCTGAGTTCTGTCCTACCTCGCTTTCCGCAACGATTCAATGGAACTCAGAGATTGAAGTTCAACCAACTCATATCTCCCCTCACATTTCCAGGCTCCGGATTTGACTTGACTGGTGTCGTGAAGAATTACCCTGCTTGGATAGGCGAAATTTTCAACAACAGATATCAAATTGTTGGGAAACTAGGATACAGAGTGACATTGACTGTATGACTCTGTCATAATCTACAGTGCATATATTTATCTATCTTCTTGATTTTGGTTCAGGAAGTTCAATAATTTCCTTAACTAGTGTGTCTCAACATGTAGCACTGAAACTTTGTTTTCCCTTCTTAATGCTGAACCATGAAATTAGATCTACAGTCATATCAATTCTGTTCAATCTCAATCTAGCCATTCCGGCAAAAATCTCTTTCAAAAACTATACGACTCAGTTAAAGTGATCAGTTCACATGGCACTCACCTGTCCCTTGTTCGGCAGTTATTGAAAAGAAAAGGCAGAAAGAGGGCAGAGCTATCTACGCGCTCCTTGCCCTGGCCATAGGACCTTATTCCACATAGTTTGAATTTTGCACTTCGTCCCTGTACAACGCGAGGCGATACAAGTTTTTAAACTTACACGCCTCCATGAATCAGTTGATCAGCTTGAATTTACTCCTGCTTTGCGTGTTAATCGCCGGCGATGCTCCCTGTTGCCTGGAGTTTTGAGGACCATCGCTGCTGCAGGACACTTAATGTCCGCTGTGAAAACTGCTTCTTGATCTCCCACCAACGCCAACCTCCAAGGATTCAACGGAATCTGGGTGAGCTGGTTCGCACACTTTTCCACATGACACAAAATCCAATCAGATATAAAATCCGGCGGTCGCAGCATGGTATGTTTGTAATTCGAAACCCCAATCCAGGGTGACTTCAAAATCATGTCACGGCACGACCCCTGGGGAGCATTCCAGGACACTGACCGCTGCGCCAGGAGCAAAAGACAAGGATTTGAAGGTGACAAGCTTCAGCGTGCTCACTAATATAGAATATTAGTTACCAGCACCTTAACAGATTTATGTTAAACTCTAAAGTTTCACCTTTTGAATAAGCTATTAAGCTCAACAATTATTTTTTTGAATTAATTACTATTTTTCTATGGAATATTCCGTCTCTATTTAATATTTAGTTTGAATATATTATTGCGTTGTTGAGAAATATCCACTTCTTGAAGGTGAAATTTGGTTGTGCGTAGGGTGGTGAGTCACGTTATTTGTATCTTTGCCAGATGATTGGCAGATTTTGCCCGAGGACCGTAGAGGTGCAGGATTCAGCTGGCTTGGTAACCCTCCTTCTGAGCAATGTTTCCGAATTATGCAAAATGCATAGTGGGCTCTGACGGACTCCTTGATGTGCACGGGAATATGGAAGATTCTGTCAGAGACTTGCAAATCGTTGGCCTCCCCGCATTGGAAGTGCTACGAACCTCCTGCTCTTATAATATTGTGTTCAACGTGAATGGTGCCTGATTCCTCGGCTGGAAAGAGCTAAAATTTGGTTTAGTGGCCGTCCGGCTAATTTCACTTGAGCAGTATGTTCATTCTATTTTCGTTATCCGCTCTCCAGTTCGCCGGATATTTTAAATCTCAGCCCTATCCGTAGCGCATCTTCATCTTCCCAGTCATCAACTCAAGGCAGTTTCCTTCATGATTCATAACCGCATCAGTAAATTTGTCAATCGACGTGTAAGCTGACACACAGATCAGGAGGTTGAGAGATAAACCTCTGTCGAGTCGCAGTATCAAATATGCATCCTGAGGCGCCAACGCTTTGGTCCAGGAAGTTCAAGTGCCTTGTCAGTATTATCCCTTTGGGTAAATCTAGGTGGACTAGACAAACTTTTGTAACATGGGGACCCGTGGCAATGGCTTGCAAGGCAGATTTGTGCATTACAGGGTAATTCAAGCACTGACCACATTTTATTTTTCGACCCCTCAATGCCGCTGTAACAATTGCCGATGTTTTACACATAATGATTTTGAGAAGGTACGGGATTGCAATAGCGCCTAATCTGCTGATGCCATTGACCTCGTTCTTAGAACATAAGGCTCACAGATTGACAGCAATCGTAATCTGGACTTTCACAACACTGCTGATTAAGCGCTATGAGCCTGTGAACATTCAAGACCCTTATAGCCATTAGCTGCCAGAAAAAGCAAGCATTAACGTAACTACGCAATTATGCACAGTGAATGGAGTGAGGATGATTAGTTCATACAATACAATACAAGTGAGGGATATATCCATGTGTGGCTGTGGTCAGATGAACGTTATCTTTCAAGTTGCGCCTCAAAACTAAAAACTATTGCTAGCGTGCGGCCTGCCAAGGCGTAGGGCTGATTCAAACCATGGTTCTGCTCGCCAGAAAGAGCCAATCAATCAGCGAAACCTTGTTTTAACCGCCGATGCCGAAAATCAAAACTTAGCATTAACGCAAAATAATACTCATCACCACGTATCCTGTGTCACCACATGCTAGGGCTTGGAGGTTTTTATCTAGGGAATGCCAAATCTAATTGATATATTTTGAATCCGCATTACAACGAAAAACTTAGACATTATGTTGCTACGTGGGACAAGTAAGGCACTCCCTCGTATGCACCTAGTTTCATTGTCGTTGTGGAAGGCAGAATTTTATCCACTTTGGTTGGAGGCCCAGACGCAACCAATCTTCTTTTAACTTGTTTCTTGCTGCTTGGTTCCCCGCTGGTTACAAATCGGTCCCCCGAGTCCCCTGCCAAGCACATATCAGTGACTAAGAGACGAAATAGGTTAGCACCCTGCACAAAAGATTGTGAGTAGTTACTTCACAGTAGTTAATCCAACGCCAGGGATTCTGCCGGTTCTGCCACACATTGATTTGTTTTGATGCGTTTAATTGGAATTTCTAGTGTGCTACCCGCGCGAGTTATGTTGCGGCTGCCCTCAGGTTTCTATCTATATCTTCGCCTGTTTTATCTAAAAGCCTATCGGAACGAACATGCGGACAGAGCGTTTCAGCTCAATATTCTCCATTTCGACTACCGTCAATTTACACCGCCCAGTGCTGCCTCTTCATATGTATTCCGATACTACAATGTTCTGTACAATTCCGCTGTCATTTTCCCGGCGGAAAGTGAGGAATACGAACCTGACTACGACACGTTCAACAGAATTTTGCAGATGCCTGTTTGCTAATCTGCTGTCCGGTTTTGCTATTGGAGAAATTGGACGGTATATTAACTAGTCAACTAACTGGTTAACCATGACAGGGAAAAGTGGTGCTTGGGTAATCTGTCATATTGTTGCAGTGGCAGAGCCTTATATTTTCACCCCGCTACTCCGAACAGATGTCTGGATCCGATATCACAATGATGTCAATATTAACATTCCCTATCCAATAACAGTCCACGGGATTTTCAGGGCAGAACCATATATTGGTAACACATGGACATGGTTCTTATATTTACTCTGTGAAGTTCGTCCTTCCAACCTTTCAGCTTTGTAACTTGCAATGGGTCGGTGCTCCGGGGCCGCGCCAGTAGTATGCTCCTGACAGCGGGATCTCATGATTTCTATATCATTCGTGGGTCAGCAGATTCTTCAACATGTGGAAATGTTTCATGTTTCATTCGATATGAATACAGCGGAAAAATTGGCATCGCGGAACTCCTTGATTTTACCATCAGCTCACAAGTCCAGCGTGCGTGCATTAGGGTAACTATGCAGGTTGCCCTCATTGCACGGTAATGTTACCAAGGTCTGGCCAGACGTCTTTTGAGGTGCAAAGATAATTAATAACCATAACACTGAATCCTCGAATAACTGCAACCCTGTATGATAGGGGATTCTTGCTTTACGCTAATAACCGTTGCATGTACCCTGTCAGAAGGCAGCCTCAATGGGTTCATCGGTCAGATTTCAACTTGTTGCAGGCCATTAGGTCACCGTTACTATTTCCAGGGCAGTGGATGATGGTGTCGATCACGAATTAGGCTGAGAAGACCAGGCCCCCCAGCAAGCGTCTTCCTTACATCATTTGAAAGGCATGAATAGCCGCATTCATAACGAACCTGTCCTGGTCATCATCCATCAGCCTCGTTATTAGTGTTTGTGCTACGAAGTAGCCGACATTCTGATGGATTGTTCTTGGTACTGTTAACATTATTATTATCTGCAGATTGCAGAGGATTTATTACGGGTTATTATCTGTTCGGTTTCGTATCATAATTCCCCACTTCTTAAACAACTGCCTGTTAGTTTTCGTGCAAGCCACACACTACTTGCCAGGACTGAACAAGTTGACATGGACACAACAGCCACACTTCCGCAATAGTAGATAACTAACAAAGGATGGGTGATAAATTTTGGTCGCGAAAGCCCTGGCTGAGGATT
Organism: Paracoccidioides lutzii; assembly: GCF_000150705.2. Classification (NCBI taxonomy): domain Eukaryota; kingdom Fungi; phylum Ascomycota; class Eurotiomycetes; order Onygenales; family Ajellomycetaceae; genus Paracoccidioides; species Paracoccidioides lutzii. Next base: position 470,253 of record NW_015440966.1, on the reverse strand, counting down.
TGGCGGCTGTAACTCATCATCCAACCCACCCGGACCTCTCGGAACTCTCGGACACTCCTGTTATCAACGTTTCGCTGGTTCGACAGACATGACCAAGCTGGGCCTAGAGGGCACAGAACTATTTTCGGGTATATCCGCGCCCTGTGCTTTTTTGGCTGCGCAAATGTTCCACCGCTCTGCGGAACGTTCACCCACTCCTGTTGGAGGGGATCTTCGGAGGTTTAATCAACTTCTTCCTGCTCAAGTATGTATGGTAATCTTTTCGCTCCCTCAAGCGGGGTCATAGTGCTGCAGAGGAGCGATCGGCACATCCATGTCCTGGAGACGATCCAGATGTTTCTTACGTTGCCTGGAATTCACCTGCATTGCTTATCCCATGCTTCTCTTCGTATGCCTCAGGTCTCCGCTCCGCTGGTAGCTGCCTTGAGTGTCTTTTGCATCGATAGGTATATATGACGCTGTTTCTCTCCTCTTCAAGCTCTATTTTCCTTCTGTCCAATTTTTCTTTATATGCATTCCATTCATTGAGATAGTATACTATCTAACCATTTTAATATCTTCAATTTTTCCCTACAGATTTCTCTTTTTTCATCCTATTCCTCACTTCCGAGTCCTTTCCATTTCCAATAGACATGAACTGATATAAATACCCCTAGCTGCGCCACATTGGAAGCAACCAAGATAACCCTCTATTACTTCTTCTAATTGTGTCCTTGGAAACTGCTCCCGAAGCTTGAAAGTTCAAATTATTAAAGCTGTGCCTCATAATTCTAAGACTTTTGCTTAGCCTTCCCCCGTTATACATCACCACACCCCCACGTATTTCGGCTCTATAGCGACAAAAAAAGGGGAAAGATATTTTAATAGCAATAATGTGCTACCGAATTATTGAGAGATACTCCGTCTGTCGCTGCCTCTACTATCGCCATGCGGTTGACCCGTGCCAGTCGTATGGCCAGCGTGACCATGTCGTGCAGGAGAAGACGATCCTTGTTGGTTATGCGTGCGCAGCTCATTTAGCATCGAGAGGGACATCAGCAGCGAAGTGGCCGGATTCCGGGTACTCAAGCGGCAAGGGTGCATCTCCATAAAGTCTGGCTACTGCGTAGCTCTTCCATGCTCGAGCAAGTGATATCAGAGGCGGTGCAGTGCGGGGATGAGATGTTGACCGCAAAAAATATCTTGGGAGTCATTACACTAACTGGTGGATATTAATTAGTGTGCTTTTCCGACTTGAAGCCTCGTTAGACTGATTTGCACTGTGTGTTATCACCTCTACTGGCCTTCGTCTAACTCCATTATTGAGCCCATCTCTTCTGCGGTCTCCTGCGGATGTCATATTTACCCCTATTATCATCGATACGAGCTTTCCAGAAACGCAGGTCGTTTCTTTCTCCGTCTCACAATTTTTACCGGTCCCTGTGTTCTCAATCACATCTCCTCTCGTTCCAGACGTGAGGAAAGCTCATTTCTGATGGATGGTTGATAATTTACTGCATAATCTATCACGGCCCTATTCATCAATATTCTACGAACATCAACACCGTTTGTCGACCGGTCGACTACGAATTCTTATGTGCCACGAAAGATTTTCGACACCGTCCTTACTAAATTTTACATATTTGCGTGGTTTCCTGGCGTTTTCCTAAGGGACGTGACTGCCGTTGTTCGTTGAGTTTAATTTGTTGTCCTTTTGTCTCCTTTTGTTTGATTTTCCTTTGTTATGATAAGGAGAAAAAGATATAGAAAATCTGGGGCAATTGATCGATGGACCAAAAGGAAACGCTTGGATGCGAGGAATGCACACTACATCTCCCTGCTGGTCGGGGAACCTATCGCCCGTTGTTGCCTATTTTCCTATTTGTTTATCTATTCTGTCTTCGAGTCATTTTCGTGGATGTAACGAGCCAGCGATGTGAAATGAGATATATGCATTTTGAACGGAGGAATCAGAAACTGAAAGCGTTCATTTTAATGAGATATTCATGTTTTGCAACTGCAATTGCTTTTTGTTTGCTTTGCTCATCTAATTTCTAAAAGTTGTTGAGGTGTTTTTTCCCCTCCTCTTTATTTCGCTCTAATATTGTCGTGCATATTCTCGCAGACCTTGACCCATGTTCCAGCGCAGGGTCGTTGGGATTATCCCTCGCCTCACAGTTTGGCATCGACTGCCAATTGCTATTTTGGGTAGTCTAGATGGGATCCATTTGGCTATTTGAGCTACGTTCTTCGGGCTGGTTTTGTTGAAAACCCACCTTCGACGTTGACTGCGCGGTTGGGAAATTGAGGTCAGCAAATGGACAGCCGGTGAATATAGAGTTCGCGGGTTGAGCCATCAAAAATATGAGACAGCGAATTAGTACGGGAGGTGTGGGTCCAGGGAAAGAGGACATTTTCAATGAAACGAAAGAAGTGTTATTTTTTTATTTTTTATTTTTATTTTTTATTTTATTTTTTAATTTTTTTTTTCTCATGCCGGGAAAAGGGTTGAGTTGAACAACGATTTTTTCCCCTGTGATGTTTCGTACTGCCTGTGCAAGGCATTCCAGGCCACGCATTTCTTCCTTTGGCAGCTCCCGAATGCGACATGATGGTTGAGGCGGGGATTTGAAGCGAGAATGACGCGTTTAAAAATAGATAGGTAATTTTGTCAAATATAATAATAGAGCGGAATTTTCTCCCGTCTTTCCTGATGGTTGCCCGTATTGGTTACTATTTATTCTTAGTAGTTAGCACTTCGCCGTTCGCATACGTAACAGTATATAATTTTTCTGATGCATCCTTGGGCAATTGGCTTGTCACCAAACTGTTGACTGATCGAGCGTCATCAAAGTCTGCGGCACATTTAGTATGACCTTCGAATTCTCTCAACCAAGCTCATTTCTTTTCTCTTCGTATACTCTTCTGCCACCGCAACCTTTGTATCCCCGATATCACGGACTTAGCTTATTGCATTCTCCACACCCATATACTCATAGCCATCGATATAATGCTTGAATGTCCTAAACAAACCTCGGGTCTCTAAATATATACAAAACCAACAAGCCTTTTTCCCGTTGCTGATACCGATCCCCGGTGTTTAGTTGGCCGCTAGATTTTTCCTATGTAAAACTACTTATGCATAAGCCGGATCTTACGTTGAAGTGCATACGGTATAGCTAAGTATGTATCTAGGTAGTTATGTACCGATTAGTTTTCAACCCGGGCATTTATGCTGTGCTAATGACGGATTTGTGGAGGAATAGCTACTAGATATTTAGATCCCGGCACTTCTCAGGGTGCAGGGCCACAATATATTTACACGGAACTTCACCATTCGTGATTAATGAAGAATTGCTGAGGGAGTCATAAGCCAATGAACATCACCAAAGCATATGCTGGAATTTGTCAACACATCAACAATGTCAAAATCGCAAATATCTAGGGGGCTTCATCTCTCATTTTCTTCAAGTTCTAGATCTTGGATTGCCGCCATTTTCCTTCACAGAACAAAAGGGTTGCTTGGGCTGACAACAAGGATGACCAGTCCAATCGTAGCCTGCGATCCCCATCGCTTAGCATCCCTTTCAAGGTTACTAGAAATTTGTCTTGGGGTTTCTCATTCGTTGCTGCAGCCAAAACCCCACCCAAGGGAACCGTCAATGGCGCTTGGATGCGACTTCAAGCAACGACTCCAGCAAACAACATTTTACTCCGATGCTCCATTGTCGCATCGCCATCGCCATCTTCGAGATCTTGCCGAAGAAATGGAATACAGCTGGTCTTGAGATACATCATCCGCATCCAAGCATCCATTTCTCGCATTGTCGAAAGCCTGGCACGGAGAGCGGCGCCAGCTGGAGAAAGTATCGGCGGGGAAGAAAACGCCTCCTCTACTTGTCTATCTCTGTTTGTATCATTTATCTAGATCTAGCTTCGCTATGAATCAACCAAAGCAGAGGAGGCTGGAAGAGCCGAAGAAAAGGGTCTCTACCACTTGCACGAACTGCCGTGAACGACATCTGAAATGCGATAGCGGGCCCGTCTGCTCGCGTTGCCGCGTGGATGGTCGACAATGCATCTTCATTCTCTCCAGGCGAGGGCGACGACCCAGTGTTAAACATGATACCATAAGTAATGCCGCGCAACTGTCGGATTTGCGCAGCAACAGCAAGTCCGAAGGAGATAATGTGGAAACGGGATCCGAATCCGCCCTTCATGAAGAGACGAATCGGTCTTCCACTCGTTCAAGTGAGTTTGGCCTCTTATCTCTTCATTTGCGAGAGCGATTGGTTCCTTTCAATTCTATTGGGGAGAGTGCCTTTTCATTATAAACTATTTTTAACGGAAACCTCTTCTCCAGGCTCGCAGCTCCGCCAATGGATGACAAGTGTGCCAGACCACTTTGATTCTACTGGTCTTCACAATGCGTCGGATGTAGACGACGTACTGGATGGATTTCCCATTATCAAACCAGCCAAGAACGCTCATTCCGGCCATTTGCTTGATATATTTTACTCTATGGTCTTTTTCTCCCATCCGTTTGTCCTACCTCGCAAATACCTTGTCGAAGAATTTGAAAGGAGGGACTTGGAGCACTTACAGGCCGCGATTGAGTATGTCGCATCCTTCCATGATCCAGTCATGCAGACGGACTATTTCAGGAATGCCGCCAACTCGGCATTGTTAAATAGAAGCCTTACTCCTGATGTGTACATGGTTCAAACGCTGCTTTTATTTGCCATTGCTTTGCACATGGCAAAGGAATCGAGCTTGGCGAGCTCCACTCTTTCATCAGCCATCGAGCTTGCAGTGGAGTTAGGCCTGAACAGCCGTCAATTCAATACTGGAGATGCCTGCTCGGTGCACGAGGAGAGTTGGAGAAGAACATGGTGGGAGCTCTATATTTTTGATGGATATTTAGCCTCTCTCCGGCTGCAACCGCACTTCACATTACACGCGATTCCCTCAGATGTTTTGCTACCGTGTGATGACCTGGAATATTTAACGGGAGTATGGAGCCTTACCTCCCCATTTAAACAGTTGCATTGTTTCTCCTATCCAACAGGCTCACACTGCTTTGACAGAAAATCCCACCCCCTCGCTCACTCGAAGAATATCAAACGAAAATATGCCCAGCATTTTATGATGATAAATTCTCATCATACAATTGCCGCATAGATTCTGTTCGTATCTTTGGTAAGACTTGTGCCGCGATGCACTTTGCTCTGGGTGATAAATATCCTACCGCATGTTGCTGACACGTCCATGTCAAGGCCAACTATACAAGCCAGATCAACCATATGGATTGTCATTATCCCCATCGCCACAGTTATCTCCTGCATCCACATCAAACTTCTCCGTGTCGCAAGCCAACGTTATCGTGACAGATTCTAATGTGGCCCTATTCCCAAACAAGGGTCAATCGAGAACCATCTCAAACAACCGATTAGCTCCCTTACCAAGATCTTGCTCCTCGTCTATTCAAAGTTACGATGATTACCAAAGCCAACATTCAAGTAAGAACCAGCGAAGTACCAATTTACCTGGACACGCGGTTCTTCAAATCCCTGGGTTCGATGGATCGAAATTTCCAGAGCAGAACATGGACCACTCCCCACCAACAGGAGAGCCGAATATCTCTCCCGAGCCACAGTCTGCCCAAACATACTTAAGACGTCCCTTGAAGCGTGCGGGCAGCGAATATTGGAGCTTTATCCCATCGAAATTTGATAAATCATGGGATGATCTATCCGAGACAATCTATGATTTTGGAGGATTTTCCGATTCGCCATATTCATCTACAACCGAATCTACAAAATCTAGCAACTCAGAGCTGAATATCAGTTATGAAACATGGCTCATAAAAGTCCCTCTCGACAAAACGTTTGGCATCGTATCCTCGAATGCTCACTCAACACTATATCTCGGCGGCGAAATTCAAAAACTCTTCGCAATCCCCAAGGGCTGCGAATTCTTCGGTCTAAACGGCGAGCAAATGTCACCATTTTTCTACCTCCCTTCCCGCTCCAACCCAAAACAACCTCTGGCCCCGAAATGGTGGAATGCCGACTTCTTCATATCAGGAACCCGAACCTTGTCCCCAAAAATCTTGTCCCGATTCACCGGTCCCCTAGCCACCCTTCTCCCCACAGCAACACAAATGAAATACCCACACCCGTACTGGATCGACACAGTCCCCATTCCCCAGCTTCGTGACGCCATCATACTCGCTATTTACCATGCGCCTCACTTGATCGATGAGATGGAGCTAATCATCGATTTTTGTGACGCAGGGGGCAAGTTTCGAGGCGGGGGCCACTTCTGCGACCCAAGCAATTGGGAAATTGGCGGTAACTTTTGGCTCAAGTGGGGATTCCTGATAAGCCCTGATATGAGACGCCAGACAGATCGGTGGAGGCGGTTGCGGGGTCTCCCGAGCATTACGACATCGGGAAAACCGGGAGATATATCGATAACTGGAATACCAGGTAGGCGGTCGAAAGTCTTTGGCTACGTACCAGAGGAAGTGTGAACGCAGCCGCCATCTGCACTCGTGATTTCTGGTTTGGGGACTGAAGGGAGGCAATAAGCTATTATTGCGACTAGAAACTTTGACGGCCTTGGCTATAAATACATTTATGTTCTTTCTTTGCTAATTGGGAGACTTCTCGCCTCCAGAAATAGATAACTAACAGGCATTAGTAAACAGTACATCATATGCTGTACTTTTATTCGCTTTCGTGCTTTATTCTATTCCGCATGAAAAAAAAAAAAAAATGAAAAAAAATAAGGGGAACAGGGTAAAAATGGGAGAAAGAAACATGGCCCCCCTTAATTGTTTCCTTTTCGTTTCATCTTGAGCTCTGTTGTATACCCAACTCTTCGTCCTGACCCATTACTATCGTTGTCAGTTTTGGGGAAATCTTTTCGGGCTTTCATCTTCTCTCTTTATTTTTTTTCTGGTCAACCTGACGTTGAATCTTGTGCTCCTTCCGCCGGGATGATTGCTGTTGACAAATGAATAATATATCTCATGATCACCAATCAACAGAGATTGACTGCAGTCACTGAAAAATGTTAGCACTCCACCTCTGCATTTAATGAAGTCAATGAGCTATTGTCATTTCTGACACTTCATCTTATTCTCCAGTGTTGAGCAACAGTGTTCTCATTCATCAAGCCACCTCACCTTAGTTTCCAAATTTCACTCACTCTATCATTGAAAACTGCCCATTGAAACAGGTTTTAATCTGCGCATTCAGAAAGCCCTCCCATCCAAGGATCCCTCCAATACCTGGCAGTGGCTGATGCTACGTTCAGCCCCAAAGTCTCAACAATCTCTGTCGGATTTCTTGTATGTATTAGCTTGGTTGATCCATCGCAACAGGGCAAACATCTACCGCACCCTCACTGTTGCTGAACAGGAGAGATACTTGATGAAAGCGGAAGACCGTAATCATTTTAAAACACTTGCTTTCCTCTTTCTGCTGGCCCTGCCAAACCCAGTGACTGTAGGTTAAAAGATGGCCGCATGAGTCATATAGCCCCACTCCAAGAGCAGCCCCCTGGAGTTTCGCAAAGCCAACCGATCGCAAAAGGCACAGGGGAACAGTAACTACATGGTTTTCTGGGTTGAAGTCAAGTTCGTTTTGTAGAGGAGGCGAAACTCGTCTTCACGAGGGATCTTTATGAAGCCTACGATTCCTCCGGACATTTGCTCTGTGATGAGAGGTTCGATCCATAACTGACTGAGGGGACATTGCCCCCACCGTTGCTTCAAGAGAAACTGGCGGTATGAGTCTTGTGCATGTTTTCGGTATCGCGGGTGGCAGTCCGGTTATAAAGAGTGCTACTTATTTTGACTTGTTTTTATTCATTATTTCCTTATTTTTGGTGATTTGTTGTTCATTTTGCGGTGATTATTCGGTGAGCGGGGTAGTACTGACTATGTAGTTATGTCAAATCAAAGGTCCACCGGAAACGCCACAAACTAGGCTATTGTTTGGTTTTTGCTTAATTTCTCTCGAATCCAGAAATCGCTGGTAACACTCATGTTAGAATGTTTATTTTTGGATGTAGTTTAGTGGACGTAAGCCATAGTTTAGTCCCCCCCGGGGCGGGGGAGGGGGGGGGGGGTTGAAGCGAACAATCCATAAAAGCTGGGTGGAATTCGCAGATATCAGAGAGCAGAGCAGAGCAGAGTTCGGGTGGTTATGCACTTACGGGATTCTACATTATTCTCGTCTAATGATATAAAGCCATTTGTTGGCCAGATCGCAATAAAAACCGGAGAAGGGAGAAAGAAATCACCCCCAGCATCCAAGATAACGACATGAAATAATTCTTTCTAAGAAACTCTGAGCTATACAATCTGTCCGTAGTCCACCGGTCTTCCTCGGACGTGAAAGCCCCACCACACCTTCGAGCTATTGCCCATCGGCATCCACAAGCCCAGATATGCTTCGCCACACAACAGCCAGAAAGGGATAAAGTGACAGAGATCCTGAATTGAATGAATCATGGGCATTTGCTCATTCTCCAATGTTGCCCGTGTGACGTGTACATGCTCCGTATGCAGCAGCACAGAGAAACATATAACTAGTTATGTTGCTCCCGAGTGCATATGAGTGATTATATTGTCGGCATACGCGCCCACGTATGCCTAGCGGGTATCCTCGATGGGGTTTACTAACTATTTATAACTGAAGGAAGGCTAATAAAAAGGTGGTCTTGGGCTGACTAGTTTATTCGATAACCGGAAAAGAAGAACTGCGGAGAAGTTTCGGACGGGCCAGGGGCGGAACCCAAAGGTTCTGCATATCCACCCATCAATGATCATTGATCAACCCGCCGAGGATATTCTCTTTCAATTACGTCGAATGAGCTACCTACAAGGAGAATTATCCACAATTATTCAGCCTCAGAGGCTAAAACGCATGAGCCCGCCAGAAGAGAAATACCTAACACACGGGGGACAACCAGCGGATACAATACGCTTCCAAACGTCGATTCACCTTCGTCATAGAAAGGTGTAAGAGAGCTCGAATTGGTTTGAGGTTGTCGGGCTGGTATGATGCAGGAAGACAGTCGAAAGTTGACACTGCGGCTAAAGCCCTCTTCACTTCTCTTACCGACTTTCCTGAGCGAACGTTTTTGTTGACGGTCGGTGTCTGAAAAAAATAAAAATAAAAAATAAAATCTGGAGGCAACAAAAGCCCTGTGGCTAAGGATGGATCAAACTCTGGCTCCGGGTTTCCAAGGCATTCGTCAAGCACCCTCCTAGCGCCTGCTGGGGGGAGCCTTTGTTTTTGTTCCGTTTATATCTAACCATGGCGTTGAATATTCAGTGTGAGAAATGGCACAGGAAGAATACTTTCGCCTGTGTTTTCCTTTTCCCATGTCTCCCATTCTTTTATTCTCTGTTTTCCCACTCTCTTCCTTCTGGAACGTTATATAAATGTCTTTCCCTTTCAGATACGGATAGCAAGATATGTTGTTGCCTCGGCGATCATTGCTTTTTCGGCACCTTGATCAATCTGCTCTTGTGCGGTTTACAGAGAATACGTCAGCATCATGCCTAATGAGGTGACCCATTGAGAACAGCTTTTTCTTTTTCTTTTCTTTCCTTTTTTTCTTTCCCCTCTTTTTTTTGGATTTTAAAAACCTATCTCTTTCTGTGGTTCCCGGACACTGAAAATCAAGACCCCAGAAACATCCCTCCATTTTCCATACCCCATATCCATGAGGCGATGTATCGTGCCTATTCCCGAAGACGACCCCCAATCCGCCTAAGCCGGCTACTCCTCTTGGTCTCAGCATCTATTTCTCTATACCTTTTCTGCTTCACCATTTTCGGCACAAACAGCAAGTGGATCGGCGAACCGTATGCACCCCTGCAAACATTTAAACTTAAAGAAACTGACCTGGAGCTTAGACGAAGCAGCACAGACCAAGCTCAACTTCAAATTCCGCGATCACAACCAGTTCCCGATCCGGGTGTCCCTTGTATTCCCGGCCTCCCAAACATCCCGGCGAAGATCTGGCAATCTGCCAAATCCGAGAACCTTTCCACGAAGCAAAAAGCATGGGCCTCCACCTGGCTGGAAAAAAATCCTTCCTTCGAGCACGAGCTCGTAACCGACGAGACATGGAACCAGTATGTGGAGAAGAAATATGGAGCGATACGCCCTGACATCGTATCGCTGTTCAAGGGCCTTCAGGTAGCGATTCTCAAGGCTGATCTGCTGAGATATCTTATTCTTCTGGCCGACGGCGGGATCTGGAGCGACATCGACGCCACTTGCGCAATGCCCGTTGCAGACTGGTTGCCAGCAGATGCCAACGATGTGATGTTTGCGGGAGGAAATGTCACATCTCACACACCCTGGTCGGAGGGAATAGGGCTCATTGTTGGTCTTGAATTCGACGGTGAATGGGAAGGCGAGGGCAGCGGGCTATCCTCCCAGTTGACGAATTGGGTCTTTGCGGCGCGTCCCGGTTCACGCCATCTGCAGTTAGTTGTGGATGATATCGTTCGAAACCTTAATGACATTGCGTTGGAGAATGGGGTCACTGCAGAAGGAATTACGCTGGATATGATTTCCGATGTTGTGGAAGTTACGGGCCCGTGGAGGATGACATTGGGAATTCTGGAGAGCTTAAGCTGTATGTTGGGGAGGCGTATTGATGAGCGAGATTTTTCTCGCGGGAAAAAGCCGAGAGTTTTGGGGGATGTGGTTGTCATGCCTGGTAATGCGTTCGCAGCGAAGCAAAATGGGTATCCGACGGGACAGGGGCCGGTGCTTGTTACGCATCACTATGAGGGGTCGTGGAAGGTCCTGGCGCGTCAGGCGAAGCACAGAAGGAAGAGAAAGATGATGGAGACGGAGGCAAGGAGGAAGACGGCGGACTGAAGGTTGTTTTTTTTTTTTTTTTTTTTTTTTTTTTTTTTTTTTTTTTTGGGGGGGGGGGGGGGAGGGGGGGATGAGATGGCTGAAGAAGAAATGCGGTATTCCCTAAGATGGCTTAAAGGGGGTTAAAAAAAAAAATAACGTATGAGTGTGGTTGACAGGGATGCACAAAGAAAGTGAGGAGCCAAAAATAAAAGACCAGCGTTGTAATTAGAAGAGATATATTGATTTCAAGGAGTTTTGGGGGGAACTCCGTCTGGATGGGACAGACAATGGACGATTTCAGAGATAGATAGATTTGCCAACGCAAGTTCGCAGACAGGAATTTCATCATGATGAAATGGGAAATAAAATAAAATAAAAACAGCTAACTTACACAAGACTTATTTACACAAGACTTCAAAGCTTTGAACACACTTTTCGAAGACGACCCCGTTGAATTTGCCAGCAAGCTAGCCGAATATACATACTGCCTATGAATAGATACAAAAATAAACGCTACCAACGACGACAAAATTTGACAGCAGCTAGGTCGGCCTGAGAACGGAAAACTGTTTTTCTTAAAAAAAAATAAAAATAAAAATAAAATAAAAAAGTCAACTGGCTAGCTTGTCCTAAGCACATTCGTTTGCTTGATCGTGGTCGTCCTCCTTTTTATCCAATTTTAACCTCCTTTCTTGATATATTTCACTTGAACCACAACTCCCACCAAACCGTGCCCTTCGAGCGCACAGCTTTTCCCTGCTTTCTACCCCTGTTTTTCGATACCAACGCTGCCACCTACATTCATCCCGCTCCTTCTCATCCCTTCTGTTCTTCCCTCGGCAACATATCGTCACCCAGTCACCCACACGCGCACACCGTAAGGGTTGGTGTATCAACCTAGAGGGCCCTTACGAATCTGCTACGAAGGGATGGTACCACTTTCACAAAACCTGGGAAAAACCGCTCTCCACCTACGTATAAACCAAAGTAAAGAAACAAAATTGTACGCAATTTCGCATGCGATGAAAAAAAAAAAATAAATAAAATAAAATAAAAAAAAAGAAGTAAGGAGGTTGAAAACAACAAAAATTGACTTGAGATTATTCATGTTGTTTGGGGAGAAGCTCCGAAGAAATTAAAAACAAATATTGCTTTGATGCAATGCAATGCGACACAATGTGAAACGAGAGTACTTTTTGGCAGATTTTTTTCGCTTTGCGTTGATTGTTTACAGCATTGTTTTGCTTGGACAGTTCAAAAAGCACAGATTTAGTGAATTGAGCAACAATAGCGATGGAAACATTAGCTTTGGGTAACCAGAATCGAGCAGGTGTCCGGCTTGAGATAAAGAAGAATTGGAGATTCGCTGTAAATTAAGACTTTCTCTTGGACGATGTTCGTGTGAGGGGAAGCAAGGCGAGACTGGATTGGAGACTGTACGCGAATATCATTCCGGTCGAAGAGAGGCATGACAACTTTTTTTTTTTTTTCCGCTTGGACGCATGGAATTGAAAATCATTTTAACCAACTTCACAGTCGCAGGCAAAATAAACCAGCTCTTTGAAAACAGTATTACTTCGTTAGGGTCGTGGGTCAAAAAAAAAAGGGAGCGGGACGGGTGGGTTTGATGGGTGTGTCGGTGGCTCCAAGATTGTCAGTCAGGGGGAAGTGCAGTCAATGTGAATGTTCCGTGGAAAGGGGGAAAATTGCCATTTTATCATCCAGCAGAGCACGGGTGATCACCTGACGTGGGCGTAGTTTGGACGACGGGTTGTGGGACGGGGTTGTCGGTAGTCCTCGTCTTCAGAGTCGTCGCTTGAGCAGTAGTTGGAGTCTGAACCGGGAGAATTGGCTCCGCATCGGCTACCTCCACAATCCAGCTTGACGCGATCTCCCTTTCGAGTGATACCATATCGTTCGCAGCTGCAGACAGAGCTGTTATCGCTCAAAGAGGAGATGGATGATGGAGACGAATTGTCGGAGCGTCCGGACATGGAAGAGCCAGTAGACGAGGGCGGGCTGGTGGAGATGTCTGAATCAGAATCAGACATATCGACATTGCCAAAGCGTCTAGTGAGTTCGCTGACAGTTGGCGGTGGGGAGTAGCGGGCATCCCGAATTTGGCGTGAGGCGTAGGGCTTGGAGGGCTTTGGGGACAGGATCTTGGAGGGTGAGAGGGCTCGACCCTTGATGACCCCATCAGACGAATGTCTGTTTGAAGAGGAGTTGTTGCTACTGCGGGCTCCGCAGGGAACATCTAGGATGTTTAGCTTGCGCCCAGTGGTGGGCTCAACAGTGTATTCTGCTGTCGGATCATGAGAGACGTGGTATCCGTCCATGATGTACTGTCAAGAAGTCAGAATCCAAGGCCAAAAAAAAAAAAAAAAGAAAAAGAAAAAGAAGAAGTAACAAAACAAAATAAACTTTTGATCCTAAATATAAGAAATTTTACATACATAGTACCAGTATCGCTGTCCCAGTTGAAGGGAATTGCCCTGGAAGCGAAAAGTGCCCTTCCACGAGCCAGTTTTGGCGGAAGCATCCTGGGAGAGCGGAAGCTGGCCGGTGTAATTGTCCCAGGAACCAAGGAGATGGATGGTCTTGACATTGGGAGAGGTGCGGATGGAGAAGCTAAGCTGAACCGCGGCCATTTTTCCAAGTATTTCCGGGATAATAGGTTGGATTAAGTGTGAATAGTAAGTATAATAATGAAGGCAAGGGGAAGAATATGATATTAATGAATGGGTGTATTAAGAACAAGAACAGTAATAATAATAATAATAATAATAATAATAATGATCGAATTATGTGTAGATAAAAAAAACGAATATACTAATAATAGACAACAGATTTTATCGAAAGGTCAAAGGACTACCAGAGTCGCTTTTGCAGATTTTTGAATCGATAAAATAGAGCGGACGGATCTTAGAATTTCTCTCGAACGTTGAAGAAGAGGCTATTAAACAAAGACGTCGAACCGGCAACGGCAATGCAATTTGAGGTGAGGATTTGAATTAATTAAGAGGTACCGAGATGAAAAAGATTCAAGAAACGAGAAGCACAGCTTCTTTGAATAATTAATGCGCAAGAAAAAAGAGAAGAACGACGCAACGGAAATTCGGTACCTCGAAACTAAAGGAATAGCTCTTCGGGAAGACAAACAAGACCTGCTGAAGAAAAGAGAAAAGAAAAGAAAAGAAAGAAAAGGGAGAAAAAAGAGGATAGAGCAAAAGGCGGCAGAGCAGTTGGTGGTATATAAATGTTATAAACCAGAGCAGACTCTAAGAATAGACACACATAAACATTAATCCGTATTGGGTTAGTGCCATAGACTCGGTTCAGTCGGTGTGGCTGACGTAATCGACATGGGCGGGTAGGGCGAGCCTATCATTGGCTGAGATCAGCAGCAGCAGCGCGGGGAGACGGTGGAGTCGGCTATCGCACCCCCGCACACGCCCAATGAGCATCCGCCCTGAGCAATCTCCAACAAAGCCTCGCCGGGGGGCAGCACCAAAGTGGTGTGCAGGTGGTGCCACTTGGGCTACAAACCCATTCACTGGCTGCGTTGGTGGCGGTTGAGGGTGGCCAGGCAGTGGCACATACGATGATGAGGCACTGCATCACATTGCGTCAGTCACTGTCCTCTAGTTCTCATTCGGGTTTGAATAAACCTGCCTCTGCATCCAATCTCAACAGGATTCTGCATCTCTTCCCAGGGATATACGAGGCCGATGTTGTGAGGTGTCCTTGAGATGGATTCTGCTCCATGATGTTTCTGGAATTGGCCCCGTCGTCTGACTGACTGTCTTATTATTCCCTTGTATTACCAAACAGCAACAAAATGGACCTGTGCGTCTTCACAGTCATATATATCGATCTCCTCCGGGCGGTTAGGGGTCGCACTCTTGCATGTCGAAAGCCCTATTCCTGTTTGAATGAAAAGGCACTGCTTCAGGAGGATCCTGCATGACACGTTCAATATCAGCGCGTGGAATGATCCAGAACTGGATGCTGGATACTGCTGCAACCTCTCCTGCGCACACGCTCGCTAATGTCGTTCGAGAGTGCCAGTTCTAAAACGTCGACTGGACATCAAACACACCCTTCTTATTCTGATTCCATCATCCACCTGTCTATCATCGCCATCCCCCTTAAACGGGACAGTGCATTATCCGAACACCAAAATTATACAGAGCCTCTCTCCATGACGTCTCTCTCCCCGTCCCATGTAAACACATCTAATATACATTCATACACACAAATCCTCACTGCAGCAGATGGGCATATATGGTGGCATAACGAGATACTTTCCCATCAAAGACTAACAAGGATCCATGCAACAATTTGTCAATGGTACGACTGACCCCCTGTGACCAGTGGCCAATTGCAACCAAGCCCACCCCAGCAAGCGAGAACTACATACATATCCAGCGGATCCACTCCTACCAAGATTCGAAGGAGCTTGGCCCCAAAAATAACCTGCCATCCATTGGCGTGGTTCCGTGGATGGAGCATGGTGGGTTCCCTCCACTGGCGCTGACACTCCTTACCTTTTGACTTCCTGTTCTTGGAATGTACTCGGAAGGCTAATGAAGAAAAAATGGTGCGGTTGTTTTCCTGTTTGCTTCATCTCTCCTTTCCCTCAACTGCTAGCCAGTATTAAGTTTGACGCTGTTAAAAGTGCAAAAAGATTGCTCTGATGCCAATTCAACAATGGCTAGACATAGTGCAACTCATATATCTTAGGGTTTTCCAAGGCAATTTGCTTTCCTTTCTGTTGTATTGTGGGAGCTGTCCCCTTTTTGTGAAACACTTCGCTGCGTAGATTGCAAAGGTAAGCATATCAACTCTGCGTGGGGGAATTTCAGGGCGAGGGGCGTATTTTAGATGTATTGCAAATGTGCAGAATTGTAATTGACATAACCCCCCAAAAAAAAACAAGGCTCAATTCGTGGAGATGTTTTAAAAAGGCGGACATTATTTGCTATCGAGGGAATCAGTTATTTCCTTCATGGATACATTCCAACTTTTCCCAATTTTCGCTCATTTGAACCAGAAAAATAAAAGGAAGAATTGAAAAAAATAACGCCATGGACAATGCCAAATAGAGAAAGGGTAATAGGGCTTTTGTCTCTTGAACTGACTGTTCTGTGAACTCTCTATCTCATGCTGCTATGAGAAAATGAAGAAATATAACCGAGTCACCTCAAAATAAAGCACAAAAGAGGCGCTGGGAGATTGGGAAATTGGGAGGTTCGAGTAAACAAAACGGGACAAAGAAGAAAAGAGACTTGTCATGTAAAAGTACAATCTCAAGTTGCGAGAACAGGTTTGATTCCTTGGATTCGCAATCCGCAGGGATGTGTGTGCCATGCAAAACGGCTACTTCTGCAGGCTGGTTGGATGACAAACCCACTCCCGCAATTTCCGGTCGGCTGATCATGCACGCATTAAACATTGCACATGGCTAACGCAATGACACTCCGGACCTCTTCGTAAACATCCGTGCAGCGATATTCATCGACATTAATTCTTGGAACAAAAGCTTGGCAGCATATGGAATGTGAACTTGCGAAATTTTGTTCTTATTTTTACAAGCCCGGCATTCAAAGTCACCCTTCTTGAGTTTCCTATGCAACAATGTTAGTTTAAAATATATAGAGGGCTCCTGTTTTAGGTTCTGGAGTGAACAAACTTACGCAATGGGTGTCATCAACCCGCAGATATCACATATGTGGACACGGAAAGGATCAGAGACATCAAACAATCTTTCTTTCAGGAACGCACTGGCGCCATGAGCAATCATGCAATCGCGTTCCATCTCTCCAAATCGAAGGCCCCCATCTCGAGCACGACCTTCCACAGGCTGGCGGGTAAGAATCTGGGTTGGACCACGTGCGCGAGCATGGATCTTGTCGTCCACCATATGTCGCAGCCGTTGGTAATAAGTCGGGCCGAGGAAAATTTGCGCAACTAGCTTTCTGCCTGTGTGGCCATTGTACATCACCTCGAAGCCGCGGGACTGGTATCCATGTTCACGGAGCAAACCGGAGATGGAGTCTACTGTCACGTCGGTGAAGGGAGTTGCATCGCCTTCAAAGCCACGTAGTGACGAAACTTTACTGAGTTGACACTCGATCAAATGGGCAATTGTCATTCGAGATGGAATGGCGTGAGGATTAATGATTATATCTGGTGTGATTCCTTCACGCGTGAAGGGCATGTCTTCCTGTCTGTATGTAATGCCAATGGTACCCTTTTGGCCGTGACGGGACGCGAACTTGTCCCCGATTTGAGGAATCTTTGTCGTTCGCGTCCGAACTTTAACGAATTTGAGATCATCGTTGCTCGTTGAAATCAAGACCTGGTCAACAATACCGCTCTCGGTACTACGTAGAGGAGTAGAGACGTCAACTTTGGTATGTTGTTTAGTTCTCTGTCCCAGCTCTTCTGCATCCGGTGCAAGAGGAGCTGTTTTACCAATGATGATATCCTCGCCGGAAACACGAACACCGGGAGCAACAATGCCATCATCATCGACTTTATCATAAGTACCGTGTTTCATCCGAAGAGTGTCGGATCTCATCGGCTTCTCAAATCTTTCAACAACAGTCATACCAACCATTTTCTCAGAGTCGGTGTAAGTTCGGTAGAAAAGACTTCGGAAAAGACCACGATCAATGCTGCTCTGGTTCATGATGACGGAATCTTCCTGGTTATATCCGGAGTAGCAAGCAATTGCCACTATAGCATTCTGCCCAGCAGGAAGCTCGCGGAATTTGAGGAACTCCATGGACCGTGTTGTAGCAAGGGGCTTTTGTGGATAGTACAAGATGTTAGCCATCGTTTCCATGCGTTGATCGAAGTTCGTTAGAAAGACACCCATCGCTTGTTTACCCATAGCCGACTGGTATGTGTTACGAGGAGACTGGTTGTGGTCAGGGAACGGAATGATACTTGCGCAGATACCTAGAATCATACTGGGGTGAATTTCGCAATGAGTCCAGGTATGCGTCTTCTGGCTAAGATTTGATCGGACGCGCCGATTCCTATCGGTATGATCTTCTTCCGGAAGGTTATATCCAGCCTGAACTTGTTTCGACATCTCCAGATCCTCGGGTGTCATAACAATCATAATAGTCTCCTCCTCCTCGGCATCTACATATTCAACAACACCAGATTTAACAAGGCCATCCCATCCAAAGTACCGTTCCCTGCGTTCTTCAGGATCCAAATCTGCTGGAATTTCTTTATCCGCTTCCAGTTTGTGAATGTGTTCCTTAGATAGTACCAGCGAGCCACAGTTTTCGCTCTTAGGATCATTCTCTACGACAAACAGAGGTCGACACACGCGTCCAGCATCTGTGAAAATCTTGAATTCTCGGTCTCGAATGTCTCGCACCAAACTGACTTCGTGGGAAATCATGTTACGTCGTCTCAGTGACTGAACAGTGCTCACTAAGTGAGAAGGATCTCTGTGAACTCCCACCCAGACACCATTGACGAAGACTTTTGTGGCGTTTGGCGACACTTGGGGCTCAAATTCTTCCAAGACTTCCATATTTCGTTGGATCATAAAGTCGATAATTGGTTCGCTTGGCGTACCGACAGTAATATAACACATCAAGGCCAGATTCTTCACGAGACCGCAAGCTTGACCCTCTGGTGTTTCAGCTGGACATACAAGACCCCAGTGAGTATTATGAAGTTGTCGGGGTTTAGCAATCTTGCCGTCACGACCGATAGGCGTGTTAGTACGGCGAAGATGTGAAAGTGTAGACGCGTATGTATAGCGATTAAGCACTTGTGAAACACCGGCTTTGGAACTGGCTGCCTTCTTCTGTTCACCCCAATTCCCAGTGGCAAGAGCATACTTGAGGCCGCCAGACAGGGTGCTCGCCTTTACACCGATATTTAAATAGAGCTGGCGGTTAGTTTCCACACATCTCTGGACATACTTGTAAAGATCTTTCGTAACCCTCATGAAAAGGATTCTGAAAAGGTTAGCGAGTAGTGGACCAGCCAGGTCCAGTCTCTTTTTCCCAAAATGGTCACGATCATCGACATCGCGACGGCCAAGAGCACATTGAAGAAGTCGATGCACCATATATCCCAAGAAGAATGCTTTCCGCGTCTCACTTCCTTCACTCTGCGAAATGTGGGGAAGGAATTCCTTCTGGATGATATCCCTGGCGTATCTAACTCGCTTCTCGTGGTTCATGCTCGTGGGTGAAGAGCCTCGTTTACTGATGAAGTCAAGGGCCACTTCACGATCTTGAATGACGAAGCCTTCCTCGATACACGGCTTAAGCATTTCCAACATTGGGGTATCATTCCGATCATAGCAAATATGGTTGAGAATATCCTCGTCAGACACAACACCCAAAGCCCGGAAAACGACGACGATGGGAATGTCTGTTTTAATGTAGGGAAGCGTTGATCGAATCGTTGGACCAAAACCGCCCTTGGAGGTGTCTCCTTTAGCGAAAAGCTTAATCGACAGTTGAGACAATATTCTAGATCCTTTCTCAACGGCACTTCGGATTTCCGCAACGTATGGTGTGGGGCTTGGAGGAGCTTTCTTAAACACTTGAACAATGTTTCCAGCACTGCGTTCTTGGGCGATTAGCACCTTTTCACTTCCGTTGATAATGAAATATCCACCGGAATCGTAGGGACACTCGTTCCAGTTGTATAACGCCTGCTCATTGAGATCCTTGAGGATACAATATTTTGACTTCAGCATGATTGGCATTCTCCCAATGAAAACGTTTTCTTCCTCCGGCTCATCCTCATTCAAAGCTTTGGGCTCCCAATGCAGATATGTTCCTCTATTCCGTCTATCCTCATCGTTATCTTGTTCATCCTGATCAGCATCGTCACGTTCAGAAATAAGTCGTTCCCGGCCTTCAGTTACTCGTTTCGTAATACCAAGGTAGAGGGGGCTAGCATATGTGAGGTTTCTAAGCCGTGCTTCCTGGGGCAACATAATACTAGTGGCGCCATCGCCCTCCGTCATCGATGGCCGGGCAAGCATCACCGTACCGAATTTCAGCTCATAACGACGCAAAACAACGGGATCCACTTCATCCTCAGAAGGAGCTAGAGTCTGATCGAGTGTAACCTGTCCTTGTTCCTCCACCAGCTCCTGCATCGTTGTGGAGATGAACTCATCGAAAGAATCGAGCTGTTGCGACACTAAACCTTTCGACTCGAAGAAAGACGAAATCACCGTCCAGCAATCTTCAGACGTAATCCCTTCTTCCTGCTCGCAGTAGACATCCTCGCCATATTCCTCCTCGTAGTCCTCCATGCTGGCCGTTATTCCGGTGTGCAGTTGCGGGCGACGGAGCCCCCGGAAGTCAGGACTTGGAGAAAGTGGCTGGTTTCTCCCTGCGCAGAACAGGTTTATTTCATTCGCAGGAAAGACGTACGTAGACGAGAAACAATCTCCGTATTAGTGTTGATGCAGAATACAACAGCGGCGGTGCTCCGCGGGGTGTGTGTCGAAGCAAAGATTGGAGGTGTTGATGTTGGTTAAATTTTATCAGCAACGGTTCTCCAGTGTGATGGGCGCGACATTTCTGAAGCAGAGCCGCCACACGCGCTTACCTAGTATGTATTAGCGCGCCTCTGAACTATAAAGTCTTATTTCACGTGAGTTAATTAAACTATGTCGCTTGTTGTCTTGGCACAAATACTATGATAATGTTACATTGATAAAGTTATTATATACAAAGTTACATAGAGTTTTTACCCTAGGAACTGCAGCAGTGTTCCAAGCATCTCTCGTGTATCCTCCTCATCAGTTGACGTTTCATCCAGGTCATTTAGTTGCTCTAGAACTACAAGTCAGCTCAGTTAATTTTGCTTGGGAATCGAAGAAGCAGAAACCATACCCTGCAGTGTAGCTTTAATAACCTCGAGGTTCTCATCATGATCTGAGAGCAAATTATTAATCTTCGATTTTGCTCCGTCATCTTCGGCAACTAGCCAGGCGAGAATAACATCAATGGTCTTCTTGGTGTTAGTGATAATGTAAACGGGTAGAATACATAAGACGTGGAATCTCCGACCTGGAAACAGAACAATCCCGCATCGAGGCGTCGAGAAAGCCATTCTCCCGCCATAATCTCTTGCTCATCCTGATCCATGGATTTTCGCTCTTGCTCAATTGTCTGATCAACCGCTGAAACTTTCGACGCATATTCGCGCCGTAATTTAACCAACTTCTCAATCTTCTCGTAGTCTTTCTCCATGAATTTTGCAAGGGTCCGTATCCGACTCGGAGAATCTCCAGGCAGCAGTCGTAGAAGTGAAGAGAATATTCCCAACAAGTGCTCTATCGATTGGTGGTCTTGCTATGCGGGGGTTAGATCCTTTGATCTCAAAAGATAAAGTGAAAACGGCACACTTACCTTTTTCTTAAACATGCCAAATATTGTTCCCAATGCCGCAGCTTCGATAAGACGCTCACAGGCAGGTCCGCCCCCTTTCCCGCTCAGGGCATGGTTAAAAACTCTTAACGCCCTTGATTTGCTCATTTTGCCTTCCCTGAGCATGATTTGGGCAAGTTCCACACCTTCGGCTTCTATAAATTTTGTTTTCCCATAGTCTTCATCTACCAAGCATGTAAGGCAATCGAAAAGATTCTCCACGTATTCCTCTTCGTCAGAATCTTTCTCAGGGTCCAGCTTTCGATATGGGCTGAGCAACTGTAACAAAACATCGACCATCTCATTTTTGATCAAAATTTGTCGGTTCTTCGATGACGATTGGACTAAAATTGCTAGAATCTCGGCCGCATACTGTTTATTCTGGGTTACTTGTTTCTCCCTTTTCTGTATTCGATTTTTGAGCCACGTTATCAAATCCGAATCTTGCCCAATTTTCTCTGCAACGGTAAGCTGCGAGGCCAGGTTCTCAAGAACGTCTGTAGCAGAATATCAGCTATGAAGAGATCCACAAAACGCAAAAATCAAACCAAACCAAACCAAACCAAAAAAAAAAAAAAAAAAAAAAAAAAAAAACCCACTCATGACATGGTAAACACCAGGTCTGTCTGCCTCATTATCCTCGTCAAGTCGAGAAAGGTTTTGAGCCAGTAGAGCAATGACATCCGCATCCACCTTCAAAAAATCAGTAAAATGTCCCCATTGAAAAAACCCAATATGTCTTACCATAGCAGTGACCAAGGCATCCCACTGTCCCTGCTCAGCTTCAACATCTTCATCGGTCAATTCGCCAAGTATCTCAATTGCGTCAATAGCAATGTCCGTATTTTCGTGGGACAGTAACGAAACAAGAGAACCAACACAGCCCAAGCTCGCAAACTCTTCATACAAATCTGGATGCTCTGACAAAATCGAAAGAGATTTGATATCGGCATCAAGGTCTGCCTCGGACGCCATGAATCTGATATAGTTCGTTCACATTAGAATATATCGGCCTGCAACGCGGTGGGTACAATAGGTAACACCATTATAATCAATAATTCTTACTTTTGGGGCTCATTCTCAAACTTGGCCCTAAGTTCTGCATTCTTGGATATCCTCTTCTCGAAGGTCAATGCCAATCGTCGTAACCAAGCCAAATCGATTTTTTCTGGCTGATACAGCGAACCAGGGCCAAACATTAGCTCAATATTCCAAAGCGCATTCCAACATAATAAATTCCCGGTATGCTCACCCCAGTATCGTTCTGATCCAGGTTTTCAACAAAGTTCAACGCGCCAGCCGTTTGAGTCGATATGCCACCACCGAAAAATCGCCCTCCCTCGTCGTCCGCGACACCCTCGTCTGGATCGAAGTCTGGAGGGAGCTCGGGGCCAGCTTCATCTTCCTCGTCACCAGCATCTTCGATTGTGGCTACCCGACTGCTCTTTGCAACCCCATTGACATCTATCTTCGTACTTTTGTAGACTTCACCTAAAAGCAAGCAATAACGGGTTGGCTATATCCATATAATGACTGGGTGTTTGGGCAGAACATACTGGCATCTCGCAACGGCTCGGATTTGCGCTTTGACGGCAATAGTGGTTTCTATATACTTGTTAGCGCGGCAATTTGGTATATTCAGAGGGTCGTAATACCTTGAATAACTCATCGATGCTGGCCATTGTAGGAAGCTTTGGAGGCTGGAGCTCGTGAGGCGCAGAGGGGCGGCATCCGCAATCTCAAAACTTTTCCGTACACGGAGCTTAGAAAAATAAGAGAACTATCCAGCTCAAGCGCGAGTAGAATTCCATCATGTCTCTGGATGGAGCTTGCTGTTCCAATAAACATGTTCTACGTCACGCTGAACGCACCACCTGCGCAGTTCGCGGACTAGTCTTTGCTCAAAGATTTTCTTCCGGCAATCCAACTTACAACTCTATCTCCTCCCAATATTGCAATAACCCTCTTGAACAAACAGCACGGCAACTCACAACGCGGGAAATATATCCCTCCCACATCTGTAAACACATCGCTCAAAATGGCTCCCAAGCAACGCGTCGTCGTGCAATCCGGGCCGGCAAAGAAGCGCCAGCCGGAGCAAGTCGGCTATCTCGCTGCCGCATATCGCGGTCTCACATCTTCTGAGAACGCTTCTGTTGTGAGAAGTGTTGTTGTATTCGGGGTACGTTGTATACAAATGAGCAACATGCAAAATACACCAGATAACTTAATGGAGTTCAAGTAGACTAATGTATAAATATTTGTCACAGGCGGCTGTTGCTTTCTTGCATAGCAGTCTTAGTGAGATGCTTATTCCTCAGTAAGTCTTTTCTATGGGGATGTTGAAGTTAAGGGGATTGAATTCATTATGCTTTCCCCCCCGTTCCTCCGCCGGAAAAAAGGAAGCAGAGAAGAGCTCAAGTCAAAGCCGAATCCCTGACTGAATGTCAACATCATATCATATCTCCCCCCCTTCAGTCAAATATTGCTTCTATCGCTATCCATGATCTTCCCTAACCTCTTTCAATCAGACTATAATAGAAAACACTGTGCCCTATTATTCCGCAAACCCCTTGGCTCTCACGAACATATATTATATATCATACCCTGCACTTTTAACACCTCCCTCCAGCGAGAAACATGTATACATCCATTTATATGGAAGGAACGGGGTGTTGGCAATCACTAAACGCCCTTGAGTTTTTGCTCACGATGGTTGGCTTTATTGTACGATAGATTATAGATGGCAATGTTTCTCTAGGGCAATTGCACCCGGAGTTGTTGTCCCTTTTTTTTTTTTTCAATCAAATTTAAAGCCCCTGAGATTCTGTGGTTTAAGTACCCAGCTTTTCAGGGTGGCATGGGGGATTCGCTGGTTTCAGGTTCATATATACAATATAATTGTGTTTTAACATTACTTCTAACATCCCGGCATATTTTGTTCAACCCCTTTCGTCATAACTGCTTTGTTACTCGAGTGTTTTGGGTGGATGTCTGAAGTCACGTCCTCAACCCCAGCAATCACAAAACGCTGCCAATATAAGAATAATCGCAAAAGCATATCAACCAGATTTCAACTTTCTCCTCTTCTCCAACTCTTTCTCAATCCACTCCGCAGCAACGTCCTTCCACATATCATTCCACCTAGATAACGGCGGACGACGTTCTATGGCATCCCCCATTGCCCATGCCATTCTCGCCTGGTCAAGTTCTTCAGTCACATCATCATCGGGACAAATAATATAAAAGTCTTTCTTGCGCATCTTCTCATACATGTACCTCGCCAACTGCTCAGGTAACCATGCACCCTTTGGCTTTTTGCCGTCTGGCACAACACCAGTGTTTCCAGTCATGGAAGTATACGTCCACCCGGGAATGAGAAGGTGTGTCGAGATATTCTTGTTTGGGAGGAGATCGTGGCAAAGGTGCTCTGCGATGGTTTTCACGGTCGACTTACTGGCATTGTACGCTGGATTGTGGGCACCGGGTGGATTGGTGATGCCTTGTTTTGAGCCGGTGATTATGATGGCTCGCGACTCCTCGGATGAAGCGCTGATAATTGGGAGAAATGTAGCCAAGCCGTTGACAACGCCCATGACGTTGGTTGTAAGTGTCTAGATACATATGCATATGACTATCCTTAACAATGGGAACCTTGTAACAGCGTTTACATAGAGAAACGAAATTTTTCAAATGCCATATGAACAAAAGAGAAGAGGCACCAACAGACCTTCTGGAAATACTCCGGATCCTCCCACGGCTTCTCAGGGTCCTTCGGCTTCACGGACGCGCCCGCATTGAGCATCAGCAAATCCACTCCATCGGGAAATGTCTGTCCGACTTTCGAGCGCAGGTACTCCCAAGAAGCCAAATCGCCAACGTCCATTACATGAGTGAGCGTCGTTGCAGTTGCCGTGTTGCCCAACATTGTATGGGCGTGGGCTAGGTTGTCAGCGTGGATATCTACCAGGATGAGATTCATGCCGTGCGAGTGGCAGAGTTGGGCTATGGCGAATCCTATCCCACCGCCTCCGCCCGTGATCAAGGCCGTGGCGTTGGGACGGAAGACTGTAGTCATTATTGTAGGATGAGGATTTCTAATGTGTTCTCGATATCGGGTAGAGATAGGGAAGATCGCGGAATATTTATGCCGTGGGAGTAAAAGATGTGGCAGGGATGATCTAGTTCATATGTTTAAGCGGGTTTGACGTCATAGGGTGGTTTGCTGCCCGGGCTTAACCGTATCCCTTGCCGAATTAACTAGAACGTTCAACAAATCTCGCCATTTTCAGCGGCATGGAGTCGACAGGCTCTTCTCCATTCATTCAGGATAATTCTTTCAAGAATACAATTTTGGTAATTTCACATTTCTCTATGGGTACGAAAGACAAATCCAAACCATATAACAACCATAGTCGAGAAGGGTATATATATACATGCAAAGTCTTATACAAGAAACTATCGCACACCGTCTATTCATACAGATGATCATTAGTACAGGTTGAATATAGAGCAAACTCCACGTTTGTTTTCTTAGGCATGTCAACAAAGTCCTAGACATCCAAAACAGATCAGCCACATCCCCGGGCTCCCGACTTCCAAGCAGCCCTTTACATTCGACATAAAATATTCCAGTGGGACAGCTTCATTCCACTGCAGAAGATGTAGATCGAGCCAGCCCGACAACCCAGATACGTCAGGAATCGGCCACCATCCATGCGCTGAGCAAGAAGCAGGAAAACCATGTTTGGTGGTTGGCTAACATGAAAGGCTCATTTGAGTATTATTCCCCTTGATGCAAGAGCGCCATTTTCCGGCCGCTTGACATGACGCGAAAACTTAACTGTCACCCTAAGATTGTACATATCTATTGAGACGAGTTCCACATCCACCAAGTCGCCTATTTGCATCGGTGAAGCCGCCTTCTCAGTCGTGACTATACACGGGAGGTCGAAGGGTTGAAGTCTGCCAAAGTATTCATCCCGTTCGGATCCAACTTCATGCTCCTTATCAAAGTTCAGCGTCTGCATGATACATTGGAAAGTTTGGGGTAACTCTGCCTCTTTGAAATAGAAGGACCGGAAAAGGGCTTGGCAGATCCAGAAGTCACGGGACCGGCGTTGCGCTCGGTCTTTTAGGCGATTCTGCCAGTCCGCACGAGCGATGTACTTTTCAATATCAGATTCATTGAACGGGAGACTGCCCTCAAGTTGAGTTTTAGAGGCTAGTGATTCATTTGCCTGCTGGCGTAACACAGCTTCTATTTGCCAGTGGGCAATTAGATCTGTATATCGTCTGAGAGGACTTGTGCATCTCACGTATTGGTCGACACCAAGGGCAGCATGTGGCGTCGGGTCTTTGCACGAAAAGGATCGGGGAAGTCCAAGATGAAACGAGTTGGGTATCTCTCTGGAGAGTCGATCAATCGTTGATTTGGTGTATTCGGGATGGTACCATGTTCCAGCGAAAACTGTGGGGATTCTCCAATCCTTGAACCACTGGCCTGCAATCTCACCAGCAAGCACCATGACGTGGCTGACAAGGTCTTCCTTCGTCGACTCATTCACCTCGAATGGGTCGGTTGTTAAGTTGCTCAAATGAATAGTAGGGTCTCCGGTGTAGTGGTATCCTGTGGTATTGTCGACTGAGTATATTGATTCTCGATCTTTCCCGCCGGATATTCTAGGTTGAGTTTTTTGTCGGGATAGAAATTCGAGGCCACCTTTTTGCATTCGCTTTTCACGACGAGCAGCCATAAGCTTTTCCAGCATATGGAATGAAGGTCGATGCTCATCATAGATATCATCTTGTGGCCTCGTACAAGTTGGTTCTTGAAGTTTGTTGCAAAATGATAATGTCAGAGAAGGGGAAGTATCCCGATCAATACCAAATAATTTTCGAACTTTGTTCGGGGTGATATAGATTATATTCCTGACGTATCCATTTGTAATATCGGTTTCGAGTATATCTCCAGTCATGTTGAGCTTCGCACTGAAAGTGATAACTGGCCGGTCGGGTGCTAGACTGAAGAAGTCTTGGACAAGGGATGGAGGTAGCATGGAATAAACCCTCTCAGGTGAGTAAAATGACCTCTTAAACTCTGCGGCTCTTTTAGCGACGATGTGGTCCGGGGGCACAAAAGCAGACGGATTAGCAACATGAATATGAACCCAGTACGTGTCGTCAGACCCAGGCACAGGCTCGATTGAAAAGCCATCGTCGATTTCCGCTGCGTGAATATCATCAACACAAAACACAGGGAGATCGCCCCAATCTTTCCTTAGTTGTTTCATCGTATCCGGCAAGCTGCCTGGTCCAATATTCTCGCAGAATGTATTAGACTCCTCCTCGATCTTGTCAGCCGGTTGTGAAATTCCGTGACCTGGAAGTGCAAGTTGTTCATAAAGTACATGGAGATTTTGCCAAGGGGTAAAAACACCCATTTCTTGCAAAAACAAATATCCGGTTGGAGGCGCTAAGCGGAGATCATTGTACAATCCAATAGCTCGTAAAATAGTAGACCCTGAGGATCTTAAATCTCCAGACTTCATGAGACATGGAGGAAGCGTCCACATGCGGAAATAGTCAAGTATACACTTGTCGGTATCGGAAAATGGCTCAACGACATTTTTGGAATAGGAGTCATCAGTTCCATCTGTAGAAGATTTTTTTTTCTGTCCAGATGGTCCCAGTGAAAATGAGGTAGTTGGTGATCTGGATCGTCGGCTTTGTAGAATAATACGTCGAGCCTTTTGGATAAACTGCTCAATCGGATGTCTACTCATGTCAAATCCCCCCGAAGAGAGTTTGTTCATCTGATTCTGGTAATCTCGAGTCCATCGAACCACAGTAGCTACTTTCACAGCTTCTTCCCTTGGCCGTATCGTGTATGATTCCGTATATTGTCCGAGCATGTTACTAGTGATGTAAAATGACAAACGGCCAATGGCCCTTTGAATTGCCCATCGCTCTGGACTTGTTAATTTGGAGGAATCAAGACCAAGGGCAACTTGGGCAATTTCATCGAGGGTTATTATCGAAACGTCTCCATTGGCGACAAGTTTATTATACAAGTCATTTAAGACGGTTGCATGGCTGCGATGAAATTCTTCCGCGGCATTGCTGAAATCCATCATCAAATCAACGAGCTCGGCCCCGATGGGTCGCGGCACACCACCTTCTTCTCCTAACTGTGGTAGTGCGGCTTTTTCGATTCTGCATGTTGGAAAATATGGCAGGACCTTCTTTACCATATCAGGTGTCGCAACCTTGCTGGCAATAAACTGGATTCCGGCATGGTTTGTGGCGCGCCATTTCCCTCTTATGGTGTAGAACTGGTATTGCATATCCACTGACCGCACATATATGGCTAACTGACCGTCTGTGAAAGATGATTCTCTGGTTTCTGTGAGCGACATCGGTGATAGGCATCTTGTTAACGAAAACTTACAGTTTCAGTACGACCAAGTCTCCCGGTTGAAGAAATCGCGAGCCCGCATCCTCCTGAATGGGGTGGCGGTACTCATCGGCGTCAAAAAAATCAACAATCTCCTCCTGGTACTGTAAACCGTCCTTCAACATATCTCCCTTCCGTGATTTTCCCGTATTGACGTCATCTGGTACCCGGATCGGGTCCATCGCATTGATCAAAGGTCTGTTCTTCTGTTGCCATTTGCGAAGATAATCATATATATCGCCATTTCCCTGTAGTTCTGCTTGTGACAGTTCAGTTTTGAGCAGTGTATCCCAGTTAGGTCTTGACGTGTAGTCAGAGAGCTTTGAGAACATTAGCGATCCTTCTTAAAGCCGAGATGAGGGATGATACGAACACCACATACAAGCTTAGTGTTGTGAAAGCCCCGATACTGCGAGCGCTGTACATTCTGTAAGTAGTATGATCGCTCAGAAAGGCAATTCGAAGAGGAGGTCACTCCTAGAGCGTTTGAATGAAACTTTCGCTGCCATCCGTTAACACACCGTAGGCATACAAGACTCCAAAATTTTGGTCCATTGTGCGCGGCAGGTCGAGAATTTCTGAGCCACAAGGAAGAAGAGAGCATCCTCGAAAGGTAGATAAAACGAGGGTGATGCTGGACTGCAATACGGCGACCTCTGGATGGTTGATAAGAATTCCTTGCGCTGTCGTCGTCTTGTCTTCCTCGTCACAATCTCCAAATTCTTGTGATCGGGACCTTTTTTTACTTTGTGAATTTAACTAGTTACCAATGAGCAAGACTAACCTAACCGAATATGATAGATGTCTTGGCATGTATTCAATTCTCTCCTGCATTTGCTCTATACAAATTCATATTTGAATCTCCGTCGAGGATTCAAAGGATTATCAAAAATACTTACTTTTCCTTGCGGCGAAATGAAAACAGTAGTTAATTGAAAATGTACTGGCCTTGTACGGAGTACCGTGTTGGGAGTTCGTTAGATTTCTCTCTCTTACTTAATGATGGTGCGTACAACAATTTCTGATTCGCAATATTTATTGGCACGATGCCCTTCTATGGTAGTGGACATATTTTCAATAACTCAAGATGCACGAGCATATCTATTGGATGCATTTGGGGTAACAGCCAGTATCTATACGCGGATTATGACTATATTACTCTGTGGTTGATGCTTCGTCACTTTCAGTCCAAGGAGCTCGAGCGACTCCAACCAAGCTTCACAATGGCTGACACGCGAGGTGATCAGTGAGGGGGGAAAGGAATTCAATGGAGATAACTCTAAACATCAAAATTGTGGAGAAAAGACCCGTTCTGACCATAAAAATGTCCGACATGACTCCTCAGAATGACAATGGACGGCACATTGAGACTGGCCAACTTACCTTCCGGCATACAGGATGAATATCTATCTCATTGCGCCTCGCAAAACTCTCCCTCAACGGTCAGACGGAACCGAAGGTTTCGTTATCCAAGCCAATTTCATCACTGGCTGTCTCTTGTTTAATCCCGTTGGTCGACACATACAATTGGATATGATTGGGCTAAGCTATTTGTCGATCTATTCGCAATAGCTTGCAAATACGAGACTGCACAGTCAGTTCACGATTGTCGAACTCATCTAGACAACAATCAGCCAGTTGTGGGTATGAGATGCCTGAAAACTTTGTGCGAATCACTGTTAATGAGCAAAGAACTGTATTAAAAGTCTGATGTTTACCTACCAACCTGGCAAGTTGCCATGAACGGTTTCAAGCGAACAACGACCTGAAAGAAATGCTGAAATTTGAAGACAAGCCAATCCACACAACTCTACGTTATAGCTCCAACAAAAACAACTACATCATTCTACATGCATAGAAGTCGACATATTTTCACCCAAAGAGGAGAGGACGGGAAAGTTCCAGGTCCAAACTACAGTTCGAAAATAGCTCACCTGGGATCTGGCACTTCTTAGTCAATGACAGTGGAGGGCGCATAGAGAAACATTCAAGCAGATCAACCATGTCGTCGGTGCTTCAAAACATCATTTTTCATTGTGGTTGTGTGGCAGTCAATGCATCGCCAGTGGAAACGATTGGGTCCCGAAGCGCTGTGGTGGGGTCTCTATGAGGTTCGAAACTTGAAATCAGACGGGAGCCAATTCTTCATTGATTCCAGTGGCAGTCGTTCAACGGGCGGCTCCACAGGCTTCAGGCTGTTAGGCTGTTAGGGCCAGCCCCGCCATATTCCGTTCGTTTGGCCCTAGAATTGGGCCACCCGCCTTGGCACTTGACCCACCCTCTATTTTTGACGAGCTCCTGGCGCTGGATGTAGGGCATCCACAAGGCACCTAACCGTTTGGCTCTGGGCCCGCTAGGACCCTGGCATTCTCTGAATCTGTTCTTAGGCTTACTGATTGGCTGCAGAGCGGCGCATCCTTAGATCGAGCTCAAACAAGCTTCATCTGAGATATCGTTCTGATTGCTCGAAGTTCAGCAGCTCCTCTGCTTTCTGATAACTTCTTGCTGGGATTTTGAGGACTGCTGATGTGGATAGAGAGCTCTAAGAAAAGAAAGAGCCGTCCAGACAATGTGATCGGCGTCGTGATGTTTCTCAACAGGTCGGCGGACTGTTGTATATAAATCAGACAAGATCACCTCCATCTCTCCGGTATTTCCCATTCTTTCTGTATTCATCAAGACTCATTCAACGTTGCAAAGGTTTCCTTTCCTTTCTTTCTTTTAATTTTTCCTTTCTCTTTCACGAATTTCTTAATCTGTAGTCTTTCAGGTTTCGCTTCAGTATTTTGCCTCCATCTCAGTTGTCATTTGAAGCAACATTAATAATTTCCTTCGATTTCAATTGTCCCTTTTGTTTGCCTAAACCTCCTACCTGCAGGCTCTGGAAAGCTATAGTTTCTATCTATTGTCGTTCATAAATCCTCTTTCTGCTTCTTTTGTCTTTCCACTGTTTCTCAATAGAATAAAGCTCCCATCACATAGTGTCTTCTCCTTATATCCTCCGGATCCAGACAGCCTTCAACAGCTTCCATCAGTCGGCTTCGCAAAACTCCACGATCTTTATATCTTCAACTAGTCGACCTTTCCTTTAATCCTATTCCGTGTAACCGAACCATTTCCTACCACAGTCAATATGGGTTCCTCTCACAATGGCGCCCTTGGGGTTACCTTCAAGGTTGTTCGAATTCTTCAAGTGGTCTGCTTGATTTCAATTATCGGTATGACCGCCAACTTCATCTCCGACATGGTCAAGAGCCACGTTTCTCCACCCGAAGTGATTGTTGGCACTATCAGCGTGGTGAGTGGTCGAAAAGACATCTATAACATGGAGATGGTGAGGAGGTAAAATGTTTCAAACGCAAGGGCTAACAACTCAACTTATATAATTCAGACATGCATTGCTACCCTTTTTTGCGTAGTTACCTTCATTCTCTACCTGGATGGGATCCTTCCCTTCCTCGTTTCCGCGGGCATGGACAGTCTTCATCTGATCGCGGTGATTGTGATCGCAGTTGTTGTCGGGAAGCCGCTGTCATATCTCGATTGCAAGTTGATAGGCAAAGTTTCTCAGTCATCCGGATTTGCTTTCACTTCCGCCTTGATGGAAAATTTGGACGAGGATGGTAGTAAGCTGGGCTATGCCCATTGGGTCGGAGCATCCAAGGCATATTGTTTTGAGATGAAGTCTATATGGGGCCTTAGCATTGCTCTATGGTGAGTTTGCTCCCCCTCCCCACCTGGCTTGTCTGGAACGCCAAAGTTTTCATTCAGTCTTTGCTTTGTTTGCAACACGAGCTGACTTCTCTTGTTAGCATCTTATTTGCATTATCCGCAACCTGTACTTTGTTTTTGTGGCGCCAGTCTCAGGAGAATGTGCCGAAGGATATCGAGAATTAAAATCTTGAATTAAATATGCGACTGCACCGCAAGCACCAATCTTGAATGATGTGAAGTCCACTAATGGCATCCAATGCGACGGTTCGATTGGTGAACAGTAATCAATATACCTGCAGAATCGTCGGGACACAGAAATCAAAGAGGACGATCATAGGCAGAATTTTGGGTCAGGGTTTAAGAAACTTACTTGGAGGGTATGTCTGCGCAGGAAGTAATGATATTTTCTTTTATGTAATGGCAGGAGTCGCACAAAGTTTTGTTTAATTTTATTTATTTATTATTATTTATTTTGTGTTTTACAAGAGAAACTAGTAAATCGTTTAACTGGATGAAGTGTGTACCTATGTAAAGATGTAAATAGTTAATATCCAATCACACAAATTTCTGGTATCTGCTAAACTAGTTAGTTAATAAACTTGGTACCAAGAAGTCACTGGGATGCGACTTGGAAAATTTGGGCTGACAAGGTTTAAGTAATATTTTAGTTAACTGAATATACCAACAACTAGTCGACTTGAAGTATCCCTTGATGAAATCGCCGAAGCATCTACTTAAATACCTGAGATAACGTCCAAACCCCACTTTGTCTTGTAGTTAAAGCATTAGTTACCATGACTCCTACATCTCCTCTTAATCTGCCTATTTTGTTCAATCGAATAACCACTGATGGATAGTTGGCCTTCCCGAAGCAATTAAAAGCTGAAAATCTAAAGAAACATAAAAAATTGTCAGATAATTTCTTAAAATTTATTATCAAATTAGTTATCTCAGATCCCCCAAATCCGCATATGAAATGTCATCAGCATCTCGTTCTCTCCCGGACACAGTCAAAATCATAGTTATGGGACAATGCCACTTCAGGAGTGAGATATTCAGTAACCAGGTATTCATAGCGGGGCTTATGTCCCACATTTCTAGCCATCATCATTTAATCATGCGGTTTCAGCAAAGGATATCATCGCTAAAGTTTTTCTTTGCCAGTATCTCCTCCAATACTGGGATGACACATACGACCCCACTACGTCTGGGACCTATTGCAAGCAAACTGTTGTAGACGGTAAGGTCGTTTTGGTAGACGTTCTAAACCTCTCCCTTGGAATCTGCTCTCGAAAAGATGAATTTGGGCCCGTGATACATCAATATGCCAAGAGCAGCGACGGTTTCATCTTTTTGTACGACGTCACCTCACGCGAGGGATTGAGTTGTATCCTGGAAATCCATGAGGCTTTCCTTCGTCACACGCGCAGCGCATCAACATTCGATTGCTGCCTAGGACCACCTTTGCCTCTATATGTGCAGTCAACCAAACGGCTCTACCAGCTTGAAAGTTCGAAAACATTGAAGCAATTCACTTGTTTCCCGCGGCTACCGCATGAGCTGCAACTTGCTGTCCTTCGCGCGGCCCTTGTATCTTCTGATCCCGTGGTTCTCCCCACACCGCACATCAATGGGATCAATATAAATATCCTGAAAGTATGCAAGCTCTTCCATGAAGAAGGCACGCGAATCTTCTGGAAGGAAAACATTTTTACATTCTGGAAGCCATTCTGTATCGTCGCTGAGACAGCGTTTGTAACGCCTGCCAAATCACGGGCTGTTACTACTGAGGAAGGGCAAGAACTTGCGTACCGTCTCGGGTGTAACTTTGTGGAATTGTCATCTAAATCCTATGGTGACGTTGAGAATGTCTTTACAGGTCTTATTCGCAAGCACAGATCACGAATCGCGGAGGTATCTCGTCCATCCGGTTACATGCCACGAGGTCAAAATCTGGTCCGCATTGCTCATGTCAGGGCTCTAATAAGAGCTATTCGCTCGCTGGTGAGGACTTTTAAGCAGCGGACATCTCGCATTTTTACTTGATTGATTGAGCAGATTTTTCGTCTTGGGAAACCTTAGTTGATGACAATGGGTGCTGAGAGGCAGTTGTATCTAAATGGAGAATTGTCTTCAAAGATAGAACTAGGAGATATTTGAACGTCGGAATGAATGCACTTAGGTGTCGAATGCAATTTGGAAACCATCAAAGGAGTTAGGAGTTGGAAAGACCTCTCTAGCTGATGGGCATGAGTTTCAACGTCATGGAAGCTTCCAGTGTATGGTGATCATATGTGAACCAACAGATGATAACTGGTTGCCAAATATGCTAGTATGCTGGTATAACTTTGTCATGTGATGACTATTTGGGCTCCCAGCTACTTAAAGGAAAAAAATCAAGAAACCACCAGAACAACGCGAAAACAAAACATAAAATGGGGAGGTTCTACAATCCCAGTACTCCTGAGTCTCGCAGATACCATCTGTTTAAATTTTCTACGCATCAAGTACGTGCCTCAATAGTTTATTCTCCCTCATCATATTCTCCAGTTCACCCGAGGTTTTCAACATGGCTTCGTGCAGTTGTAAAGCAGCACCCCTCTTAAAATCTAAACTCCCTGCTGCCATCATCTCAGAGAGTATGTAAGATTTCAGCTCGTCTGAAAGCTCAATTCTGCTTCCACGATGAGACATCAGCCCTTTGATACGATCGGCCGCAATGCTATTCTGCAGAGCATGGATTAGAATTATCGATAACTTCCCTTCCGAAAGGTAATCGCAGAAACATTTTGTGGTCATGTACTGCATGGTAAAGTGTTATTAATATATGGTTAATCCTAGAGGGCGTTCTGTTGGATGAGAACGGAGAAATTGAAGCAGAAAGTGAAATTGAGACGTAAAGGGAAAGGTTGAAACTACTTCGTTCAGATGTCAAATTCTGATAGTCATTCCATATTTGATAATATGTCGTCCAAGTAAGTTGATGTAGCGGGACGATTTGCTGTCTGGATTCGGGAACATTAATCTCAAAACAAGTTAAAAGAAACTCCCGGACCTATTATCAACCATGACAAAATAGTTATTGATAAATGGGCACAGCTTGTGAAATCTCAGTGAAGTTCTATTGAATTAACTAGCCCGGGGGCTTTCAACTCATCTATGATAAAGGCCGTATTACTTTGTGGCATAATTAATTGAATATGACCTAGCTCCAAATTCACGTACCGATCAAAACCTCTCGACATGCATCAGTGTATTTCAATCGTGATATTAACTCAAATATTTTAACCCAGACATAAGTTGCCAAATTCACTGTCTGATTGGTGCCATACAAGATGATGCAGCGGGCATTCCTTGTCGCGTCCATGAGTCGTCCTGAACGCCACATATCCCAAGTTCGTTGACGCACGTTAGCATGATACCGAATATTTGAACAAGGGAGAGTATGCTACTCACATTAATAAGTTGTGATAAACCATCGTAGTCGCAGTTTCAATGACCTGTAGCGATTCTTCAGATATTCCAGGGATCCAAATCCGTAGCCTTTCAACGATCTTGGACAAATTTCCCTTGCTCGAACAGGACATAATATACTCAAATGCAGCCATGCATAGCTGCTCATTGTTACTGGATATTCTTCATAAGCGGGTGCGAATCGAACCCTAACC
The DNA here is from genome assembly GCF_000150705.2 of Paracoccidioides lutzii. Classification (NCBI taxonomy): domain Eukaryota; kingdom Fungi; phylum Ascomycota; class Eurotiomycetes; order Onygenales; family Ajellomycetaceae; genus Paracoccidioides; species Paracoccidioides lutzii. The sequence goes on along the minus strand of NW_015440966.1, from coordinate 434,102 downwards.
CTATGAATCGAACGTGAGTCTTGGAATCCAGAGACGCTGTCAGTAGAGAGAGGTTCTCTCGTCTGAGCCTTCGTAAAGGCATTGCATCTGAATGCACACATGCAAATTCAGCACGAGGCATGTCGTTCTGGATGCCCTTTTTTTTCAAAATTTTTGTTTTTGTTTTGTTTTGTTTTGGTTTTTTTTTTTTTTTTTTTTTTTTTTTTTGGTGGGGGGGTGGGGGGTAAAGAGTTGAAAGATGTTTAAAGTTTTGGGTTAATTAACTGTTGACTAAATAACCCGTGGTTTAGCGTTTGGATCAGGACACCAAAGTCGTGCTTGTAGGGGCTATCGCAGGTGGACGCCTGCCTCTGGTTTTCGCTATTATTTAGCCCAGAAGCGGTTCTATCAATCTCCTCTACTGCGTAAGATGACTGGGTAGAGAAACATCAGTTCAAACATCAACCTCTATCCAAAGTTCGATGTACACATTTTGCGTTTATGATTGGATGACTATTTTCACTTTAAACCACGTCTCCTATTTAACTACTGCTAAAGACAAAAGCTAATATGAAAATCCAAGAATTTTGTCCCTCACAGCTTTGGAATTCTTGCACATCAACCAAACTATATACATGTATCTTTCAGAAAAGAAAAGTGTCTACCATCACCAAATCCATAATCATATACATTGATACAAGACAAAAAATAATATATATAGCATTTAGGGGGGAAATCTCCTCACTCAGCAGCCGCAAGCGCTCTCCCAGCCTTAATCAGACCCCATAGGGGCAACCCGACACTCCACGCCCACACTCCAGTTCGCAAATAACTGACGGCCTCCGACTTGACACCCATATATAAGGCAGTGTAGATGACGCGTGCGCCGATGTATTCAGCCGCAATTGTATTCAGGTCGCTGGCTGGGAGTTTCGCGACATTTCCTGCGATCTACACGATGGGGAGAACGATCCTTATTAGCTGGACTCAAAAGTCTTTGTCTGGCTCGTTCTAGACTAAATTGATTGGGATATTTGGCCTTTGGGAAATGAATGAAGGCCTATCGCACATGTGCAGACATAAATCATGCATGCTAATACGGCATCTGTGTGTGTGTTGGAGGGGGCGGGGGTGAGGGGCATCATACCATTGCAGCTGCAAACAAGGGAAGGCCTTCCATAGCATTAAGATGCGCACCTTGTGCACGACAAAGCTTACTCCATGTCTCTGTTGGGATGCGTCCTTTGAGTGAGGAAAAGTGGTCTCGGGGGCTGGGATGGGAAAAGGAGTTATTGTTAGCTAGCGCCTATGGTGTATAACTGGGCCCGGTTATACATAGATAAGATGGAGGGGCCTGAGGCATTTCATCTTCCGTTCCTCTTCGATAAACGATAACGGAGAAACATACAGTATATTGGATAACTTTCCTATTGAGGCGAGTTTAAGGACGTAGTATCCGTGGGGAACAAGACCGACCATGAAAGCTCCCGCGATGGAGTGAATGGACCAGTTGTCTGTGGAATGCATAATTGCTTTTAAAAGCGAGATGAATGTCTTGTTGATGGGTTTGGTAGATTGTGGTTATTTAGTAAATATCTGCGGAGGTGATAAACAAAATGGCTTCAATGAACTTGGAATTCACTTTGAGACAAATATTCTCTATCCATCGACAGTTCAAGTGAGGCTTTATATAGATCTTCCGATATTGTTATGCATTCGTCGTTCTCATACACAACCTTGAGGATAACGTTATGGTCGTTTGGGCACCGTCACCCAACCATGAATATCTATCCATATTGTCATTAATATCTTCGTATTCCCCCAAAACAACATAGTGAAATGCAGATTTGCACTTGCTCAGCCCCTCTTAATTCCCACTTTTGAAACGTTGATATCAATTCATTGGAAGGGTGGGATCTAAACTGTATTGTTAAGCGTTTTTGAGTCGAGGACCTGTGTAGTTCCTCTGCATTCTCCTAAATCAATTAGGGCCATTAGGCTGTTAGTGTTGGTACGAGACCTGATTAACTAATCGTTTCCTTCGCATCGGGCCTAAGAATTCCGGAAAATGGCAGATTTAATCCGTGCGTCTTACGGACAGATCACAATTCAGACCACCAGCTCCAAAACACGAACTTGAAGGGGCCACAGTCCACTTCGTTCATGGTGTTCGCGGATGGATTTTCCTGAGCTTCAAAAACGGGGCTAGCTAACTACCAAAGCACCTATTAAATCTACACTATGGGGGCTTGAGCCTTGGACATGTTGCATAACGTCATTGCAGAGGTAGGATGCAAGTCAATTAACACAACGGCATTCATCAACGGACACGTTTTCGTGGCCCTGGCGCCTGTTCCTGGATGTTTCGAGTGAATTTTGTCTTTCCATCGCAAGGACGTTCCTTGCTCACCAAGATTGGCTCGAATGTCTTAATCAGACCATCAGGACGAACCTATTTCGTCATGTTACCTGGTAGATGTGCCATGATCCTAGGTGGAATATTCATCATGGGTAACATCGAGAGTTTCTTACACATCGCCAGAAAGTTCATTGGCAAGAGATGCGCGGCTATACCTGACACTATGATTCAATTTATGAGGCTCCTCCCGAGCTTGTTGTTCGGGTCTAGATCTACAACAATTGCGTGTGCAAACTCTCTGTTCAATTTAGTTGTCGGGCGACAACATCTGCTGTATATTGATAATGAATATGAAGTGTTGAGAACCTCCCTGCTCTGGGCTGATGGAAGAGGGAAATGAGAGAATAAAAAAGTTCGTGCTTCGAATATTAACTATCGAAGCAATTGATGATGCCGACTACATATTGTCCCTATTCACGGTCTATGTCAACTTATCCATTTCGGCTAGGAAATAAGACCTGGCCGCTCCAGAATGCTCCTACAACATTAAGCAATTTAATACCTGGCATGCTAATTTGCCGGATATTAATTGGGCCAATGAAGCAGAGGATTCGGACGAAAACTATAGACAACTGGATTTATTATGTTGATCAGCAGCCACCAAAGAACATATATACATGCCAAGGGATGAACACGGTTTTCTCTGGTCTCCCGCCTGCTGCGCAAGTTGTGAAGCTCGGCCCCCGTTCCCTCCCTCGATTAGAACTGATAAATAGTTATCCATTGAGCAGAAGAACCAAGCACTAGTCGAGCTTGGCTGTTCAGGTTCACTCTCTGTTCTTGATTCGGCTACTGCTAGCCGTTTGTGTCTTGGATTTACACTTTTCGGATTTTTCTTATCACAACCTCCAGGAAATATGCAGCAGGCCGAAACAATCTCGTTAAGAGGATTAAGAAGAATCAGTTAATTCATTGCAGTTTGGACAACGCATTGATGAAGAGAACAAGTTGCATTAAAATGAGAACGTCGATATTCAATACCCGCAGTAACGTAAACACAGGAACGTACGTCATTGCTAGTGTTAATATCCGCAAGCTACGTCCTAACTCCACTTTCATCTCATTCCTTCTCTCAATCAACGCGGAGGATTGGACTCTTCACATTTCCCCCCATTTCCATTCCTCTACATTTATAACCACACACGGGAAAGTTTCTGCAAGCCTTGCAAGCTGAGGTTCTGTTAACTGTTAAGATATTGGGTAAATAAAATCAGCAGCATTGTCACGATTTGCTGGAGGGAGTTCACGCTGAATAATCTGACAATTGCCGTTTGCTAAGATGAAATGGAAGGTGTGATGCCATTATTGCGTTTTAAGGATGTGGATGGGGTAGCCTTGGTTTGACCACGGTAGCCCGTCTGGCATATGGATGGATATGGGCCCCCATGAGGTCAGCATCTTAGCTTAAGCTAAGCCATCTTATCTTTTCTTTTATCCTTGTATAATATGCAATGCTTAAGTCTGAACGGTGCACAACTGTGTGCTGTCAGGTTATGAGACACATATGTCAAGATGGCTAGTCCAGACTGCGAGCGATAATATATGAAACTGAAAAAAGCTAATGAAGCCAATTATAGTTTCATTAAGGAGCTTCACTTTTTTTTCTGCCACTGGATCCATCCGTAGATCCAGCCATGCTTTAAAAACTCCCTTTTGGACTGGAAAATTGGGGCAAAACAGGAATTGATGGAAAGAATCGAAGGCCTCGAAAAAGATATTGATGAGAAGAAAGTGCTTCTGGAAAAACAGGAAGATATGGCAAATATGTATCATCAACGTTCAAGGGAGGCGAAGTTAGAGCTGATGAAGACGCCACAAAATATGGTTAGTCTCTTGATATTTTCTCCAAATGGTTGATAATTCACAATTTAACTCGATATTCAATTGGGGCTAACTGTACGGGAATTGGGGTGATACCTAGGAACGTAATGCGTTTGTGTCCGTTTTGGTTGATGGGGACCCTATGAATTTATAAATTCCTCTCTCCATTCCCTTCTGAGACGCCGTCAATTACTAATACGGGATGCTAAACCATAGTTTTTGGACAAGTTTGTAATTGATGGCAAGTCAAGGGTCAAGAAGTTGCCCGACTCCTCATCCACCATGTTCAAGAGTATATGCAGAACGAATTGATGGATCTGATCCGTGTCTATGCAAATGTGAAAGGTCTGAGGAGAACATACCAAGAGGCTCAAATACTGGACGATGAAGAAGAATTTGAGCTGTTTGTTCATGGGTTCAACATCGGCCATCCCATGTGTGATTTCGTGGACGCGGGCGCTGGGAAGGAATGCTCCGACGAGAAAATTCGAGTCAAGTTCACACCACTATTATATATCTTCCAAGGATCCCACAGCCATTAAGTTGAAAAAAGGAGCTCACCGGTTAATCACCATTCGTAGAAACTTTCAAGTTGCATGCCGGAAATGTCCATCGTAAACACATTACATTTGCCAGCTCCACCAATAGTGGGTATGCACGTCTTCTTGGGCCATACAGCAGTACGGAAGTGTGCAACCGTGTGACAATGCTTGAGGGACCTCCATTTGAAAGGGAGCTGGCAGAGCTGAAGGATAAATACCGCACCACCTCGTTCCCAACGGTATTCCGAGAAACCAAGCTGCCTCCAACACGATGTGTTTTATTTTTGCCACATCTATCTATTTATTAAGCCTTAAACTACTAAGTCATGCATTTGCTGTATTTTTAACAGTTCGCCGCCCACGTATAACGGATATGCCTACCAACCCCCGCACCATCTGATAAAGCCCCGGCTCACCCAATAACGCGGACTCATCGACCTTGTTTAATAGTAATGGCAGCGTGAACTCCGGCATCATGCTGCTGCGAAATAAAAAGGGACAGCGTGTGGATTCTCCCATCAAACCCTCACCAAGCATCGTTCAAAGCCTGAAATCACGAAAGCTTTGCAACCCATACCACATTTTGGGCACCTGCCACTTTCTTTCTTGCAAACATGAGCACGGTAAACGGCTAAATGAAAGAATGATTGAAGTTCTACAATATGTAGCGCAACTTGCATCCTGTCCTGCTGGCCTGGAGCGTGAGGACGAAAATTGTTATTCGGGCCATAGGTGCCCAAACAATCCATGTCACCGACTAAATTGCCACTTCCCAAAGGAAATGCATGGGGTGGAACGAAATTTTGTAAATCTTGAAATTTGCAGGAGATTGGAGAGTGAGTTGTTGTAGCTCCAAAAAGAAGAAATCGTAAGGAAACTGTGTTTGGAAACTTCACTTCTTTTTCTTGTAATTTTCTGCTCTTGAGAAATGTTCCATAGAGCCATGATGGTAGAGACAGAGGTATAACCCCACACAGTATAAGAAGAGGAACAAAATTGAAACCTTCAATGCCCCGCTGTTATCATCTGTTCATGTGGATAACCCCATTGTAATAAGCATAAAGGCGTTGAATGATGACCGATAGTATTCGCAAGGGGATTTCCTCCGGATCCAATGAGGAGTGAGTCATTCGACTCGGCATGCACCTGTGACAGAGTTGACTGGATAACATTAATAATGAACGATGTAAAGGACATGAATCCTATGAATAAATCCATGGATATGTATGTTGGTAAAGCCGGGTCAAGCTAGTTCAATATCATTACCCCTTGTCATCATTATAAGGGAATGTAGTCCGTTTCTCATCTCGACTGTTTCAAATTCCCACCAACAGGAGGTTATTCACTTGATTTCCAATCAACCGTTGAACGGTCCGAAAAGGTTCCAAGCTCATGACTCACTAACCATGGTAAGATATCACGAGCTGAATGATAAGATCAATGGATGGACTGGAAGGATGCAGTAATGTACGCGGGGTATACGCGCCGATTGGCACAAATTTGACTTCGCTTGCCGATGGACATCTCACAGATTCACACCCGAGTTTCCAGAACCAAAATCCTTAATCAACCCCGCTGGAATCCAGGTGCGTGTGCATTTCGTAAACTGGAACTGTGGGGTTCCATCACAACCGACGTTAGCTCTGTCCCGCGCTGCGATGCTTGCTGGAAAGGCGCACATGAGCATTTCTTGAAGATAGTACAGACCCAAAAGCCAAGAGGGCAAATTAAATGTTTAGTTATGTCGCATTCATAAGTTCTGGACTCATTCGTATGTTTCCTAGATGCGTGTGTGAGAGGAAATCCTCCAGCCAACGTTGGTATAACTAACGACTCAAAAGAGTAAGGTCAAACCATAATGACGCTGGGGTAACTAAGTAAAGATGCGATGGATAACTATCTCCTGGATGCCCCAGAAGAAGATTATTGTAAGCAGGACTTTATCTCCTTGAATATCACAACTTCATGTCATAAAGATCGAATGATTATGTCGGTAGTGTAGAAGTTGGGGAACAAGGAGACATACCGGTGTTGGTTAGTTATTAGTTAAGTTAGCAGGGTTAGATAACTAACGTTAAACTGTGGTGCTTAATTCAGCCACCGAAACCCCCATGTTTACAATTCCATTTCATACTTTCTGCATTTCCTTTGTACAACAGGACGTGAGCAAGAAACGAGCAGCAAATTACGTCCTATTATTACTATTTATATTTATCACGCTATGCCATGATGTCCAAACAACGTTGGGTTGCATGTCACCGACCAATTGCAGACCATCATCTCTCAGCTCTGCCTGGGAAATGTACGGGCCACCTAATGGTGCTGATGTTACATCTTCCAAGTTCCGCCCCAGTGTCCTAACTCATGGCCCAAGGGGAACTCGATTGGCCCCCCAAGGAATTAGCAGCCGGCCGATCAACTGAACGAGAAGGTGCCAGCGATGATCGAAATGAGCAGGCAGAGTCCCTAGCCAGGGGGAAATAGCATGGTTGATCCGGAGTACATATAACATTGCTGCATCCCCTTCCGATCAGCATGGATTCTCTGTGGACAACTGTGGGTGTGGGGTGTGAAGAACATCCAGTTGTCCTCCTTGAAGAAGACCATCACCACGTCGCCTCCTCTTCGTTCATATTTGTACGGTCCATTCGTTATCTTCCTGAGTCGCTGCGGTGAGAGCTGTCAGTCGCAGAGTGTACTGCTCAATATTCCTTGTCGATAGTCGAGAACACCCTGTCTAGGCATCTCAACATGAAGGTACGGTTGTCAAAAATCGTTGTATTTCCTCCATGAAGGTTTGATTGATGGTCTGGAATGTAATGCACTAACCAAGCAGTGAACGTTATGTAGACGATTACACTCTTTTTACTTGCTGGCATTTGCAATGCGATTGTGTCCCCGCGCAAGCCGTTTCCTCCCGCTGGAGGCGGGAATAAACTTCTGACCTACAACGATACTGTAGTTAAAAGAGCAATTGCTCCTACATCTATCTCTGTGGACTGGATCTCTACCGACGAGGATGGCCAGTATGTGTTCCAGGGATCGGATTCAGCTCTCTTCATCCAGAATATCATAACCCAAACATACGAGACTCTGATTGCTGCTGATAAAGTGCCAGAGGGTGCTTATGGATATTTCGTCAAGCCTGACCTATCCGCAGTTATGTGGGCTACCAACCACACCAAGCAGTATCGGCATTCATATTTCTCAAACTACGTTATTCAGGACGTTAAGACCGGTGAATTAACTCCTTTGGCTGAAGATCAAGCCGGCGATCTGCAGTATGCTACGTGGAGCCCTGTGGGAAACGTGATTGCCTATGTCCGCGGAAGCAACTTGTTTGTCTGGAAGAACGGTACCACAACTCAAATTACTTCAGACGGGAGTGTTGACATCTTAAACGGGGTTCCCGACTGGGTTTACGAAGAAGAAATTTTTGGTAATCGATATGCCCTTTGGTTCTCACCTGACGGAAAGTCTCTTGCTTTCCTTCGATTCGATGAAACTGGAGTTCCAACTTATACCGTTCCATACTATATGAACAACCAGGAGGTGTCTCCACCCTACCCCCGGGAACTCGATATTCGGTATCCTAAGGTATCCGAAGCAAATCCTACAGTCCAATTTCATCTTTTGGATATGGATTCCCTCAAAAGCACTGTCGTTGCTACCGATGCGTTCCCTAAGGATGATCTGATCATTGGTGAAGTTGCATGGGTCACTGAGAACCACGACAAGGTGGTGTTCCGCGCCTTTAACAGAGTCCAGGATCGTTCAAAGATTGTCTTGGTAGATACAACGTCTTCAAAAACTTCAGTCGTCCGTGAGATAGATGGCTCTGATGGGTGGCTGGACAATCTATTGTCCATCACCTACGTTGGCGAGATCCAAAATCCTAAATTTAAACCTGGCAGCTCCTACTATGTAGATATCTCCGATGAGTCGGGATGGGCACATTTGTACTTATTCCCTGTGCAAGGAGGTGAACCAGTTACATTAACCTCCGGGGAATGGGAAGTCACAGCTATTCTTAGCATTGATACCAAGCGCGAACTGATCTACTACCAGTCCACCAAGCATCACCCCACAGAACGGCACCTATATTCCGTTTCCTACAGAACATTCAAAGACAAAGCCCTTGTTGATGACAATGTCGCCGGATACTGGTCCGCATCCTTCTCGTCCAAAGGTGGATATTACATCCTTTCTTACAATGGCCCCGATGTTCCCTACCAAGAGCTATTCTCGGTCGATTCACCTAAACCACTCCGGGTTATCACCAGCAATGAGGCAGTTGTCAACAAGATTAAAGAGTACAATTTGCCAAAGATTAGCTACTTCGACCTCCCCATTAAATCCGGCTACACGCTTTCTGTTATGCAACGCCTTCCAGCGAACTTTAGACCCGGAAAGAAATACCCTGTCCTCTTTATCCCATACGGTGGTCCAGGAGCTCAAGAAGTGAGCAAATCCTGGAAAGCGTTAGACTGGAAAGCCTACATTGCATCAGACCGTGAGTTAGAATACATCACCTACACCGTCGATAACCGCGGCACGGGCTTCAGAGGTCGCAAATTCCGTTCTACAGTCGCGAAGCAGCTCGGCTTCCTCGAAGCCGAGGACCAAGTAACCGCAGCCAGGGAAATCAGCAAGAAAAATTTCGTGGACAATGACCGCATTGGAATCTGGGGCTGGAGCTACGGCGGCTACCTCACATCCAAAGTTCTCGAAACGAACTCCGGCGCCTTCTCCTTCGGTATGATCACTGCGCCCGTCTCTGACTGGCGCCTCTACGACAGCATGTACACTGAACGCTACATGAAGACCTACGAGCTCAACGAGGCTGGCTACAACAGCAGTGCTCTTCGCAGGGCAGCAGGTTTTAATAATGTTGCCGGTGGCTTCCTTGTGCAGCACGGCACGGGTGATGATAATGTGCATTTCCAGCATTCGGCGGCGTTGGTTGATATACTGATGGGCGCTGGGGTGTCACCGCAGAAGATGCAGGTGCAGTGGTTTACGGATTCGGACCATAGCATTCGGTATAATGGAGGAAGCGAGTTTTTGTATAAGCAGCTAACGAAGATGTTGTATGAACAGAAGATTAGGGATGTGAAGAAGGTTGAGAAGCATCAATGGAGTCGGAAGCGGGCTGGAAGCTATAAGTGATGGGACTGATGGGTTGGGCAAGGGCTTTTATGAATGGATCCGTGGAAACGGATACATGTGTGTAAATAATTAAAGAGGGAGTGTTAAAGGGGAACTTCAGGTTCGTTGAATGCGAATGTACTCTGATGTATAGTTCATTATTATATTTTTTATATTTTTTACTCTTATTTCATTTCATTTTTCATTTTTTTTATTTTCATTTTTATTTTTTATTTTTTATTTTTTAATTTTTTGTTTTTTGGACTATCGTGTTTTTCTACATTCAAATACAGTAAAGTCTCATATGGGCATATGAACTTAAAGTAAGCCTGTTTTCAGTTACTAGTTAAACCTGCATACACACATCACAATAGTCATTCCAACAAGGGGGACGTCAAGAAAAGGGCAAAATGGAAATGAAAGATTAAACTGGGCAATGCAACCGCCCCCAAGGGATCTATAGTGGGAAATGAAAGTTCCACCATCGCTCCAAGTAAATACAGCGAAGAATAAGAAGTAGCGTGCCCCCCCAAAACCCAAACCCAAACCCAAAAACAAAAGAAATAAATAAATTAATAAAGAAGATGATAAACTCCGTGCAAGACCGTATCCACCAGTCCATTGATCTGCGTGTTTATGTATATACAACGAATATCGTCCCGTCGGTCTCTTTTAAACCAGAACTACATACTCGCCCCCGCCTTGCTCCCTGCACCCCAAAGCCCCAGCACCCCATCCTCATCCTTTCCCTCAACCGCAAACACATTCCCCCAATACTTTCTCACCCTCTCACAAATCCCCTGCTTCCCTTCCCACGACTTAAACTTCCCTCCCTGCTCACAAGCAACCCACAATATCTCCTCCCAAAACGCGCGCTCAACGTCATATCCAAAGCGTGCGATGGTATCGCGCGCCACGACCCATGCGCGCCCGTCGCTGCCATCAGGTCTATATGTGGGCTTTGTTTCGAAGGTCTCGTCGAAGACAGTTGCGGGGTTGAATTTGGGGAAATTGGCGTGGATGAAAGAGACGCGCGGCGGGTTGATGGGCTTCGCAGGCCTGCTGCTCCCGCCAAGGTTCCCTTTGCTGTTACTTTCGTTATTTTTGTGTGCGAGGGAGATTTGATGATTGCCATATTCGCTTGCAGGGTCAAATTGGACCATTGCGGAGCCTGCAATGAGCGTGCCGTTTGCTTTCTGATGTCCGATTGCTGCGACGGGTGCGCTGGTCGCGTAGAATGGTTCACCAGCTGCAGAGGCGGCTTGCAGGAAGGTTTCCTTGTCGCCTTCACCGGGCGCACCTTGTGAGAGGAGTGCGAAATAATGGGAAGGTCCATAGTAGTTGTAGTATGTGGCGAGGAGTAGAGTAGTTGGGTGTGTCTTCTTGGAGAGAAGTATCTGACCCGTTTCCGACGAGGCTCTCAATCCCATTGGAGGAATCTGTTGTTTGGATATGTTGTAGTATAATGGGGAGACACTGGAGATCCAGAAATCCGGCCAGGTAACCATTCCCGTTAGTTTGAAAGGGGGTGAGTCAAGAAGCTCTTCCGGCTTATGTAGGGGGAAGCAGTCTGCATCTATCCAGACAATTTCTTCAAAGGAGGAGAAAAGCATGGCGAAGATTTTGAGTTGGTAGTGGCCGATTTCGACCTTTGTGTTTTTGTTTCCATTGCTGTTACTGCTCGCTTGGTGTTTTTTGGAATCATTACGGTCCGGGATGGCAGAACCGAGGATATCAGATAGAACAATGCAGCGACCATTTAGTGAGGGGATGACTTCGTCGCAGATGCTGCTTTCGTACTCGTCATGGTCTTTGAGAAACAGTTCGATGGGGAGATTCGAGCCGGTTCGTCGGAGCATCCGTAGCGAAATGATGAAAACAGGTAGATATTTTCCTCCAGCTGTGTATACCGCTCCGCGACTGTTGGGAATAAAGACGGGCTTCAGATCGGGGGAAGACTTGGTCTGCTGCAGGAAGGCCGTATGTGCCTGCTGCATCTTCAGCACGTCCGCCTCTGGCATAGAAACGAGAGACGGTCGCGGGGGAGGTTCATCAGCATTGAATCCAGTGGCTGGGACTGAGCCAGCTCGTTCAGGCGAAGGGCAGTCCGGGCCATTTTTATGAAGGATCGGAAGAAAGGTTTGCCAGAACTTGATCTGGCGGGCTTGTATCGACCGGGCTTCGAAGCCAGACGGCAGCACATATACTTTGGAATACAACGACGACTTGAACAAGTTAAAGGTGAGGAAGACCAGGAGAACAAGGGAAAATGCAAACAGCGCTCTGAGAGGCCTAGCCAACATCGTGTATAAAGTAGCCACTGACGTGAAACCCCATGAATGAATGAGAGACTGGAGTCAGAAACTGGTTGTTGGTGGGGCGAGGCGGGGATAGGCTATCATTGAGCAAGGGCTGGAGGTGGCAGCAAAAGAGCCATGCCGAGGTCACGAGGTGGGGCCTGGACAGGCGATTGTAAGCTCAAGGACAGCCAGTGTTAAGATATTACGATATAACTTGTCTGTATAGACACCGAATGTCTGCATTTTTGATGCGCCAAAATCCTGCGCCGAAGCGGTGATGTTGGATATGCTACTTTCGGTTTAGCGCAACGCCCCTCTTAGTTACCATTCATTTCCCATCGTTCGTCCCGATGAACCGTTCGTTTAAACTCCGTAGTTCATATCCAACAACCAGGAACAAGCTATGGGGGATGCTGCTGTGATTCGAGGAACCGGATGGCATGATATGCTTCTGTTATTCGGTTGCAGGCACGTTGATGCTTAAATTCTCGCGTGGCGGGGAACAAGACATAAACAACCCCCGTTTGCCTCTGGTTGACTCTTATCTGTAATTTGGCTTCACATATCCCCCATCTGTACCTGATTAGACAAGCCGCCTCTAAAAACTCTGCTAAATGTTCTGCCCAGGCTTAATAAGTTAGTCCAGTCGGGAATCGTAACTACAACTAAGTCTGAATCGATTACTTGACTATCCCATGCTGCTTATAACCTCCGCGTTATGGATTCTCAATCTTTGAACTACTGCTGTGCTAGCGGGGCTTTTGCAAGAACTTCGCCCCCTGTGTCGTGCCACTTCATTTAACATCTTACTTTGAGCGGGATACTGCACGTTATCGATCCCAGTTGGCAACTCTCATGGTCAGCAGAGCCCCTGCACCGCCAGAGCCTAACTCGCCGAGGTATGGCGAGGCTGACAAGCTCGCGTAAGGAGCTGGGCGGGTTTCAGCGAACAATCCCCCCCCCAAGTCCTACTCTACGGAATTTGTTCCATCATGGTTTGGCAATACCTCCCAGTGACTGACATTGACACCCAAATATGTATACTACGTGTGCTATATGTGCTATATGTGCAAACTTTCTTCGTTGTTCGGGGATTAGTCTCGGGCTTTCTCCAGTGTTCCCGTTTTGCTGTGGTATCCACCTGGTCACCGCCGTCAGGGTGGTATGCTGCGGAAGCTAAATACAGGCATTAGCAGCAACTGATAAGTGGCAAAGTGATGTGCAGTATAGTTATATATATGTGACGTTCTTCTTGTTGCCAATCCCTTTGCTGTATATGGAGCTATATTCATACCCTTCCCTTGCTGGTTTACGCTATTTAATTAGTCTCCTGTTCTCCTCTCGCATCATACCACCAAAGGGCCGTAAACCTCCTTAACTCGCAACGATGTCGGTGGATTCTAACACCATTGATCCTGACCTCGAGGCAAACAGCGGTGAACATGCCTTTCTTAAGAACCACACTGTCCACTCTTTTGCTTGGAAGGGCGTCTCTGTCAACGTGAAGGACCATGAAACAAAGAAACCCAAGGCCATCCTTGAGAATGTGAACGGTCACGTCAGCCCAGGTTTGTACTGCAAATTAATTGTCTCAATCAATCTGTCTCCTCTAATCTGATTCATAGGAGAATTGATGGTTTTAATGGGCCCTTCGGGCAGCGGGAAAACTACTTTATTAAACGTACTCGCCCATCGCGACTCTGCTCCTGGCGCCGAGATACAAGGAGACATCCTAGTCAACGGACAGAAACTCTCGCTCGAAACTTTTCGATATATCAGTTCTTATGTTGAGCAGGAAGATGTTCTTGTGGGAGCCCTGACGGTAGAAGAGACCCTACACTTTGCCGCTCAGCTGTCCCTCCCCAGGTATGTCAGACATTGCATCCATCTTTCGAGTGGAACCAGTTCTAACCCGTCATGTGAAGCTCAATTACGAAAAAGGAGCGGTTAGAACGTATATCTAGTCTCCTTAACGCCTTCGGAATACAAAAGCAGGCAAAGACCCTGATCGGAACCCCGATTCGCAAAGGCATTAGTGGTGGCCAGAAACGTCGTGTAAGCGTGGCTAGCCAGCTGATTACCTGTCCGAAAATACTGTTTTTGGATGAACCGACCAGTGGTCTGGACTCTACGGCCAGCTTCGAAGTGATGTCTTTTGTGCAGAAACTTGCCAAGAAGAACAATGTAGGTTATGCAAAGAACGCTTGTCTTTGGGCGTTTGGCAGGAAGGGGAAGGCCATGCAAGCCGGTCCTTTTTTTTTCTAGTTTGCTGACAACCATAAAGCTTATTGTAATCGCAAGTGTTCACCAACCGTCCACAGCTACCTTCGAGACCTTTGACAAACTCCTGGTTCTATCTGCAGGCCGGACCTGCTACTTTGGACCCGGCTCGGAAATGAAACACTATCTAGACAAAAGTGGACACACGATGCCCCTACAAATGAACCCGGCAGAATTTATCCTGGATTTGGTTAATATCGACTTCGTATATGATCAAGATTCAGCGGCTTCCCAGCTTGCACAGATTCATATGAATTGGGATAATTCAGAGGAGTCCTTAAGGGTTCAAACCGAGATACAAAAGCTAGCGAATATTACGGAGAAACAACAAATACCCTCTGGATCATTGAGTCATGCGGGAGCCCTTTCGAACGTGATGACTCTGCTCCATAGATCGTTCATCAAGAGTTATCGCGATGTAATCGCATATGGAGTTCGAATAATTATGTATCTCGGTGCGTCGCAAACATTTTCCCTTCCTACAGCACCTTGTGGTTTCCACATATAGCCCTCAATTACTGATCTATTTCTAGGATTGGCGATCTTGGTGGGCACAGTCTGGCTCAGATTGGGCTCAGGTCAAGCAAATATCCAGCCTTTCATCAACTCTATTGTAAGCATATTCACTTCCGTAGCATTTCTATTTGTTGCGCACTCCTCTAAAACAAAAACAACAAACTACAGTTCTTCGCGTCCGCATTCATGTCCTTTATGGCCGTTGCTTACGTTCCCTCATTCCTCGAAGATCGAGCAACCTTCATCAAAGAAAGATCCAATGGCCTATACGGGCCTTTATCATTCGTCATCTCCAACTTCATAATTGGTATCCCATTCCTATGTATGTGACTTTACCTGCCCACTACCATTCAATCAACCCCCAGAGTTCCCACTAACCCCCAACACCACAGTCTTAATCACAATCATCTTCGCCATCGTCTCCTTCTGGCTCGTAAACTACCAAAACACAGCAACTGGCTTCTTCACCTTCGTCATGTGGTTATTCCTTGACCTGCTCGCCGCCGAATCTCTCGTCGTCCTCATTGCCTCTCTCTTCCCCAACTTTGTCATTGCCCTCGCACTCACCGCTTTCACCAATGGCCTCTGGATGTGCGTGGGCGGTTTCATGGTGTCCCCTACCGTTCTCAATGTCTTCTGGCGCTACGTTTTCCACTACATTGATTATCAGGCCTACGTATTTCAAGGCATGATGGTTAATGAGTTTGCGACGAGAACTTTTGAGTGTGGGCCCGGTTGTCAATGTATGTTTGCCAGCGAGCTGGCGTCGGAGTGTAAGATCGCTGGCATAGGGGTGCTACAGTCATTTGGGTATGCGACGGGAAGGACTGGGAAGTGGGTAGGCATTCTGCTCGCTATTACGGCGGTGTACCGGGTTTTCGGATGGGGTGCGCTGGTGTTGAGGAAGAGGTAGGATGGACATGGGTTACAGCCCATGGATGGTGCATCAGTGGGTCAGAGAGCGAGAAAGTCAGCATCCGATCCACATCAACTTAATAACCTGATCTTATCCTTGTATGTATGCATGTTCAGCCCATATGAATTTTGTATCTATTTTAATACCTCTCTTTTGCCGAAATATTATGCATGAATGGTTTCCTATAATGGCAGCCTCATTCGAGAGTCATCCATAGGAATGGAGTTACTACTGATATTATCTGAGCTTTGGTCTTCTTTGAGTCAATGTTCAATGAAGCTGCAGATGAACAAGCCCATAGATTTTCAATACACAGTGTTTATTATGTAGAATATAACAGAAACCTCTCGATTGCTCTCCTACCCGCTGCTATGTCCCAAGGAACGGCCGGTGTGTTGCATGCCGCAGGGCCAAAGAAAATCACCTCCTCAAGCTCAAGCGACCTCCACCACATGCGTGTAACCCCTAAATCACGGCCCCTCTCTTAATAGACAACTATCAATCATGGGTACACACAGGCCCTAGTAGTGAAACAGGAGAAATCCCTAAACTCCTTCCTCAATAATACTCTTCTGATATCACATTTCCCTTTCTAACTGTATTTAAATTTCCTGCCCTGGCGAGCAATCGGTACAGCTCAATTCCATCAAAATAACTACAAAACTCTGTTCTCGCTAATAATCAATTTATATCCTTCGGCTTCTTCGCGAGCCATCAATCCCCATGGTTGTGGATCCGGTGCCCGAGACATGTAGCGTCGAGCATCACTGCCACCGCTGAGTGGCGGGATCCAATGTTTATGACGGATGTAGACCCGTTTTTCATCGGGCTCCAGTGCGGGGCCAAAACCCGAGTCTTAAACATCGCCTCCTGCTTGCTTGTTGTCTTACTCCGGAATGAAAGCTTGAGTTTGAGACTTGGTAACAATCAGATAGTTTCCATATCAATATAAAACTGAATTTTATAATACTGATGTTTTTCTTTTCTCCCTTTTTGGTTAGGTCGTTTTGGCCCTTGGGTTCAGAGGTTTTCTCCTTTCTTTGCAATGGATCCATTCCGTTTCAAATCACGGTGGATCTGTGGGCGGAGATGAATTCCAAATGATGATGTCATCGGTCGGCTGCGAGAAGCCCGTCATGACTGGATTTTCGAATTTTAATTGTTGTGATAACAGGAGCACAAACTAGTGGAAGACAAAAAGTAGGAGAAGAACAAAGAAAAACAGAACAGCAGAAGGGAAGAATCTTTTTCTCTGGCAGGACAAACGTTGTGGCTTCCTGGGTGTAGTTTATGTAGGTCTGTAACCAATCCATTCCTCAAAAGAGCTTGATGATTGGTTTGCTTGTGGAGTTTGATTTGATATTGCATGGCTTGCTGCAGAAGTGCACGTCGTGAGGAGCAGATACCGCTTAATTGGAACCGGGAGATATAGGTATCTCAGCAAAATAACCGAGGAAGTAAGAAGAAAAATATACAGGTCAAATCAAACGGAAATCACTTGAGAGGTGAAACAATTTCTTTTCTCTTCTTTTCTGTTCTTTTTATGTATTTCTTTCAGCCATTACCCCCTATTTCTCATTCCTACTGAGGCCGGAATAATCAGAAACTATACTGGCATGTCAATTAATGATTATTTTTTTCTATGTTTAAAGAAATTCCCTAAATAACAAAAGTGGAAGAATATGAGGAAGAAGAAAACAGAAAAACCAACACCAAAACACTACATAGGGTCCATCCTAATATCACCCAGCCACATATCACTGCTGAGGAGCGAGTTAACATCTGGGCCTGGGTCGGCCAAGGTCTGTGCAGCCGGCAGCACACCGATCTCCAAAACCTCCCTCGCCAGCATCTTGATATGCCACATAACCTGATGCGCCAGCGCCCACGTGCGATCCAGCGCCTTGAGTTCCCCGACAATCAGCGCAATGCGGTCCCGACGCGGTTCGATGGACGTCCCGACATTGACGGAGCAGGCGCACAATTCAACGACCGCGCCAAGGACAAGGCCGCAGATAAAAAAGGGAGTATGTCTAAGGAGAGGGGAACGGATGGAGCCCAGTGCAACCATCCCATTCGCGGCCTCGAGTGCTTTGGCGGCGTGTGTGAGCGTGTGTGATGTTGGTGGGAGATACGTTCCCCGACGGGCACAGGCGATACTGGCGTTGGCAGTTGGTGAGGCCATCAGGCAAGACCTTGGAAGATGGACATATATGGAGGCACAGTGGACGAGCATGTAAGCGCGGAACAGCACCTGGTCCACAGTCCCGTCAATGCATAGGGCATTGGGTCTGTCTTCTGGGGTATGGCGGAACCAGCTACCAATGTTGGCCTCGAGAGACTCTACTTGGTCCCGCACGTTGTCTTCGAGTGTGGCACCCAGAACTATTCCCCTCCTCAATAGGTGAGTTGCTTCAACAGCGTAGCAGAAGGATGAGTATTTGGGTTGGTCTTCGGCAAAGATACGGTTGTAGAATTGAGTTACCGATGGTGGGTCAACGAGAGAGATGCCCGTTGTGTAGCTAACATCTTCGCTGGGAAGTTGAACATCCATTGTCAAATTTCCGATTTTCATGGTACAATGGTCAAAAGCACCGAACATGACATCTGTCATGTAAAGTTCCCACCATGTTCGTCGGAGACTCTCTTCACGGACAAAATTATGGCATGCAAGTGTCTCCACGAATGATTTCCTGTGCATACCCAGTTTAATGGCTAATGTTATCGCAACAGAGAATGAGGAAATTGCCTCCTCGCGGTCATTTCGCGCGTGGAGTACCGTTGCGAAGATAAGGAGAGCTTGAACTTTCTGGTAGGACCATTCCGGATCACTTTCAAGGGCTTTCGCAGCAGCCAGTTTGTATGCATCAGTAGACACTTCAAAAGCAAAATGCGCGCCAACAAATTTCATTGCCGCTTTCAAACAATATGGAAAAGGAGAAATGAAATGTAGTAAATGAGCAGGAGGCAATATGGGATGAGAGTCGTGGAAAAAGGCGTAATAAAAATCAACAAGGTATACATCGCTATCATCGGAGGATGGATCGTCATCCGAAAGAAGGTCGTTGCGACTTAAAATCCCTGGTTCTAAAATTGCTAGTGGTGACTGATCCGACGATGCTGTGGATAAATTGCCCGGAACGATCGAATTGTCCTGAGCTGCCCATTCAGGAGTCTGCACGACATTGTTGAAATCGAAGTTATTTGGCGATTGTGATTTTTGAGTTTGACTGCTGTAAGACTGGACGCCAGAGCTTCGGGGAGAACTCGTCGAAGAGGTCCTCACTCCAATAGTAGGCTTCGGGGTGGACCTGTAGCCACGGCGAGAAGGAGTGTACTCGCAAAACGAGCGAGTTTTACGACACCGGCTACACACCGGGTGTAAGCCGTCACACTTCAAATGCTTCTTCCGACAAGCACGACATGCGAGCGGGATTGGAGATGAGGTTTGCGATGATTTCCTCATTGTACTGTATATGCACTGCAGTTCCGACAAAGAAAATTGAAAACAGGTATAGAAAGATATGTACGTATTATGTGGTAAAAGAGAATGGATCTCACACAATTCAACAACAATATGTCCCTGGAAGGCATATTCTGGCTTTTACCTAGGTAGATGATGTTTTGTAAGCTGTTGAGCTGTTGAGCTGAAGCATTAACCAGGAGATATATAGTGGAATTGTGGCCAAAAATTGGCCTGGGGGGGGGCGAATCCTGCCATTCCCTCGGTATTCCAGGCAGCTTGTTCTCAATCCCAACCATCCTGAAGCTGGCTGGAAATTGTTCAGCCAAAATTCAGTCGCAAAACAATCTACTCTTTAGCTATTGTTCTCTCCGCGCTGATTTCGAAACTCCATTCATGCTCGCGATCATGTGAGAACGATCCAACGTTTCCAATGTTTGGAAATATTCCCAACCATCCATTGGACGATCTGTGGTGCGACTTTGATAGGAGAGCAACAAGCAAACATTAAGTAATTGTGGAAGCGCCATGGGCTCGTCAATTTCGTGTCCGGAAGTTTGGAGGAACATCCAATGTCTCAGACTGCATGCAAGCACTGCTCTTTTTGACCTTGGATGGCCCTTGGTGCAGCACACCGACCTCCGCGCGTCTCTCGTCTCGAGGGTGCGAAAGGCAAATGGCTAACGAAGAGATATCCGATATTTCAGATCATGGATCTTATTTCTGAGGATTTTGGAGTGCTAATGATAATTTCCCCTATGTCCTGCTCTATCCAGAGCATCATTTTGTAGATCAGGGTGGGAGGGACTCTTTAACAACAGAAGGAAATTGGGCTTAAAATGCTCAACCAATCGCGTGTCAGTTGGATTCTTTATCGGCTACCCCATGGCTTCTATCTCATGCTTCAAGGTCTCGAAGGTGCAGGGGGCGATCTCACCAACATTGGTATGAGGAGCGATTTCGCTTCCTGTTTCCATGATAGGCCCTGTGATGTAGACGAGGTCTGGCAGAAACCCGTTTTATCACCCCTTTGCTTTCGTTCCTACGAGTCGCATCAACCTCTCTCAATGCGGATTCTAGATTGCCAACAGCCTTTGATGCAAGTTTGCGATGTATTTTTTTTAAACTTATTCCCAAATGTGAGTGATTGCCAGTCCTATTGTTTGGTTTTAAATTCCTATTATTGTGTGGCCTTGGATTCCTTTTTTGGTCCCGCGATGCTTCTTACTAGAAGTTGGCTGTTCCAATCGAACTATGTTGTTACGATCCTCGATTTAAATATTCCATCCAACCATTACTCGCTTGAATGTTTCAGGCAATCTGAAGTGATTCATCCCAGAGTTACTAACAAGCAGTTAGTCGGAAACGCATTCGCTGGCGTTGCTGTATTGCTGTCTTTTTTTGATTATCTGAGGCCCTCTCCAAGCATTTTAACAATGGGAACCCATGAAAATAAATATGATCCCTCTAAAACAAATGTCCGTAGCTCAACAATCCCCCTCCAAATGGCGTCCATGGATATTCTGCGTCGGAACTGCAACTGCCGACCATCCCGAATAACAAAGATCGAACCACTGAGAGCTTCAGAGCCAGAAGCGAAAGCAGCCTTGGCACCTGCGGATATAAAATAACAACTTTCACTCACCGTTGGACCCGTGGATCGTTTCCCACTTTGCATGAGAAAGTCAACGTTCAATCCAGTCTCCGGCGGAGAGGTTCTTATTTTGTAGGGAAGGGTGTAGAGATCCCCCGACCGATATCCCTAGACAGGATTTGATGGCTATATCCTCTTCCCCGTTTCCATGACGCCTCTTCTGTTGACATCAGTCTAGAGAGAAGCTGACATGGGCCTAAAAGTCTTTCCCAGAATGGGACTCGGGCCATAGACATCCACAATATTCAATCAACGGCTCTCCGGTTTACCTAACTGGATCCAAAGTACGTATATAATGTGAACATGGCAACTGAACGGATAACCAAGAAACAGGTCCAAGGTGAGAAGAGGAGGAAAATCAGCGTGGTCTCAAAAACACTTGAGGCATTGAGGCTTTAAGATGGATGACAGCTGTCACGTAGAGCAAAGTATGAATGTTGGTTAGTTGTTGTGGAGGCGGAGCTGTTTGAATGAGGACCTTGGTATCTCCCGCAGTATGGAACAACTATATACAGAGATGAATCTCCTTCTCCTCTCTCTTATTTGACTCAGCTATCAAATTTCATCATACGATCGCTCATTTCTTCGCTATTCTCCGCCCGGGACGTCCTTCTATATTGTCAAGTTCAACTCACCAGTCCACATCAATCTCATCCCTACAAACTGCTATGACATAGTCAGAAGAGAGCTTCCATCAACACCCTGTGGACAATCACGACCCAGCGCGATGATTCAGAAGGTTTGAAAGATATAAAGACCCGAATAGTTGAGGTATAAGGCCGTTAAATTAGGGTCCGCAAAGTGCCTAAAATTTCCCAGCTGATGCATCGGTCTCAAAGCTCACGCCCCATGCTGAAGCAAACGACAAATGTCAATTTCTCATAATTCAAGAACATCGGCGAAATCGTGCTCGCTCTCCCGAGCTGGCTTGGTTGGCTGAGGATTTGATAAGCATGATCACTGTCATTTGGCGATGTCTGGCGGAAAAAAAAAAAAAAAGAAAAAAGAAATCTTTCAGGACAAAAAGCAACGAGTTCATATGCAGGAGCTGAAATATTTTCTGAAAACTTTCGACTGTCGCGAGCTTGGGACCGGGGGTATTTGGAATTCCCTCCCGTGAAACGGCCCAAACGCTTTAGTGCAACCTCACATTGGACACTTTCACGCATATTTTTAGCTTCGACCTACTTTGATTGACATGAACAGGGAAGAATTGGCGACGTCAACTGGTAGGGATCGACTGAAAATAGGTGTCTGGCAAGAAGTTAACTCCCCCATGAACTGCTTGATAGCTGTTTCTCGTTGCAACACGGAGGTCGTGTGGGGAAAAGAAATACGACTTAGACTGGGAGATATTACCGAAGAAAATGAAGAGCTTACGGTCCCCTTCTTGCCAAATCTTTGTGTGAACCAGCTCTGCGTCAGGTTGACAAATCTATGCTAATTTCACTTGCTAATGGACGCACAGATGAACAATTGCCGAAACCGCAGGAAAGGATCAAGTAACACACATGGAGTTTCTGGGTAGATGTAATAGGCTATTCTGAGATGGATTTTACATCAAGCAGCTATGCAGACGTCATCGGGGTCTTCTCAGCTCCGAGGTAATTGTCATCCTCATTGTCATTTAGACGTTATTCCTTAAGCATGGGAGTGGATGGTGGGGAACTCAAATCCTGCAGGGGTGCGATGAAGGCTTTTGGTTCTGAGAGGCACAACATAATCAACGACACGAATATATATAACAGCCGGCATTGCTCTGCCCTGACTATCGAACTCACTTTTCAGCGTAGCAAGTACAACTAGTTGACTAATTGATTGAACTTCCCACCGTTCACATTCCAAACTCTCTCTACGTTATCCATACCTACCGAATAACCTTCCTCAATACGAGCAATTTTGATAAAACCCTCCAAAATGACCACCGTTAAAGGACACTGCCACTGTGGCCAGACAGAGTTCACTGTTAAGATGGAGTCTCTCAGTCATATTCTCTGGTGCTATTCTTGTCTCCTCCGTTTTTGAATCATTCTCCACCCGGTGTCTAGATATCCGGTACATTAAGCTAACTAACTGAACACTCTCTATTATTCAGCCACTGCGATGCTTGCAAAGTGATTAACGGCAGTGATTATACCCTAAACCAGATTGTCCCCAAGGAGAATTTTGAACTCACAAAGGGCAACTTGGGCTCATATACATATGCCGGCGATTCGGGTATGTCCCTCTCATTCCTACCCAACCATGTCTATATTCCCCTTGCCACACACATACATTCCGTCCCGCCCTTGCCCCCTCCCCCCCACCCCTTACCCCTATTAAATATTCTTCCCTCTTGGATATACAATGCAGATACACAAACCATAAGATTTTAACCTGCTCATCAACGCATCATACACAGGAAACCCCGTACACTGCTTCTTCTGCCCCAATTGCACAACCCACATCTACCATCACCAGACCGTTGCCGGACCTAAATACGTCATCCGAACCGCCTCATTGGAAGGTGCCAAGGAGTGGCAAGTGGCTGCAGAGATCTATGCGATGAATAACATCAAATGGCAACCTACTATTGCTGAGGCTGATCATGTCTTCCAGCTGACTCCGCCATCGTAAACTACGAATCTGGCCCGAGTTGATATTCAAGGTGTGGCAAAAGGAGACGGAAAGGAGGCCGGGAGAGGTGCATGGGAATTTAATGTTATGAAATTAGGAAATATGGTGAACTTTTCATTTTTGAATCTT
Organism: Paracoccidioides lutzii; assembly: GCF_000150705.2. NCBI lineage: Eukaryota > Fungi > Ascomycota > Eurotiomycetes > Onygenales > Ajellomycetaceae > Paracoccidioides > Paracoccidioides lutzii. Next base: position 410,319 of record NW_015440966.1, on the reverse strand, counting down.
CTTTTTCTTCCCTAAACAGTTTGCAATGCATGAGAATGGTCTCAAGTTGACCACAAAATGAACAGAGAATGGGTGGGGTATTTCATGAATTTCTCTCTGCAACTCTGCTGCCCCGTCTGCATGTAATGATACAACAATTGTCTGAAATCTAATTGAGAAGAACATTTCAACACAGGGAGAGTTGATATCATCCCACAAAAGTATCTCTAAACATCTTATATAGGTGAACGAAAGACCCCACAAATATCTCAATCATCCCCAAGCGGTAGCCGGCATATTGTAGTATTCAAACTCCTGCTTCAAAAAATACCCCAGGGGGCATTCGGCATCAAACGAACATCGACCACTTCCCTCTCCTCAAAACATAGACCAATAGATCCCGTTATTCCCCTTTTCTTCCCCAAAAACCAAACCCCTCTATCCCGAACTAACAGGCGGAATAATCGCCACCTCCTCCCCAGGGCCTATTATCCGAACATCTCTAGCATCCTTCCTTTCCTTGCCATCCACATTTACCACATCAGCATCAACATCGACATATTCTAACCCAACACTAACCGCACAGCTAACCAGCACTTTCTCTTTAATACCCGGGTATCGTGACTCGAGGAGATCGAAGAGTTTGGAGAGTGGGAGGGGGGCGGGAAGGGTTTCTGTTTGCTTTTTTGTGTACGAGGAGGCCGTGGCGAAGTAGTGGATTTGGAAGGTTGGGGGAGTCATTGTTCAGGAGACAGTTTTACCTAGAGAAGTAACGGATGGGGATATAGTATATATATACATAAAATATCGAAGGTTGGGATAAAGAGATGGCTACGATAGAGAAGTCGAAGAGGCTTATGGAAGAAGGAGTAGACTCGTATTGTAAATTTCCACGGGAAATTCAAACCTCCAACTCGTCCTCTCCACCGGCTACCTCCAGAGAAACAAAAGGATCCCCCCTCTCTTTCAGGCCTGTTTCCTGTCGGATCCTGGTGTCTGACTCTCCGCTGATGGTTCTAGATGGTACACCCTTTCCGCTGTTCAGCAATGCCACCGATGAAAACTTAAGGCGCCAAGACGAGTTTATGCTTTCAAGTAAATGTAAGAGAAGAGAAAGGCGGTTAGTTAGGCATGGACTAGCAAGTTTGGACCAATTCTAGCAAGCTCTTGAAGGATTTCGAAGTTGGACCAGATATTTTCCGGTTGGTTGGCTCACGGTGGGACTGGTATCCGATACGTGGGGAGTTCTAATCTTATCGGCCCGCGTGTTGTTGGGGTAAACTCAGAGTTCGGTGTTCAAACGGGTGCCTCGCCAAGGCGCTAGACTAGATAGGGACACTGGAAGCTTTCAGCAAATTACTTAACTAAAGCGTAACTATAACTAGTTAGTTAGTTAGTTAGGCCCGAAATGCTATTAGTAACTAGTAAAAGCTTAAAGGACATTCGCCTGAATTTCCAAGACTCTTCTTTGACTAATCATTAGCTTGTGTAATAGCAGTCAGTTCCTTATCAAACGAAAAGGACGAATTCATTAGAAGGGGAAAATAAAAGGAGGATGAAAGCTAGGAAGGTGGGCGAAGAGGTTCATACAGATCAAACCCGGGTGTAAGCAGTTTTGGTTACGAAAGGTCAGGTGTTTAGCCTATTACATCATCCTCTCCCCTTCGGAGGTGTGGGATGGTTGAACCTTCTATTCGGAGGAGCTAGCTAGGTTATTGCTATATTACATACAAGCGATCACGTGTGGGCGGGGCGGTCGTTAGGGCAACGCCACCCAGGCGGGCGCCGCTACAGTTACATGTGGGGCGCCATCACGTGATCACGTGATGGAGATAAACCTAGGCCCCCCTGGCGCTGAGCCCCGGCGCTGAGCCCCGGCGCTGAGCCTAACAGATAAGAGAAGAAAAAAGATATATATAATACTACAATATTATAATTTAGATAGAATTTATCAAATTTAACTGTAACATAATTATTATATTTATTTAGAATTAGTAGTTTTTTTCTATCAATCATATGAGTTTTAGTAGATCTGTTGAATATTTTTTATAGTTATATTAAATCAAGCTTATCTGTGATTTAATTTTTTTCACTATTACTAATTATTCAGTTGTTATAATTATTACTTATATTATGAGAATTGATGATGCTTGCTCTTGAGTATAATCATGAGAGATAAAGCTTAGTCTATAGTATTAACTGCTTTAATCACAGTTGCTCATTCATTATTTTTTAACTGTATGAGAGTATGATATCAAAACTTCTTATACTAGCTTCTTTATTCTCACACTACTTATTAAAATACTTTAGAAATAGTATCTTCTAGAGAATTAATATCTTCTAAAATATTAATATTATTTCAAAATTCAATATTTTAAAATTAATATTCAGAATCAACAGTTATTAAAAATTAGTACTTTAAAATTAATAATTTTTCAAAAATAAAATTAGTACTTTATGAAGAATTAAATTACGTATATTATTAATTTCTCATTTTATAAAAGATTATAGATGAAATTTATTACTATTTATTCATATATATAACATTTTAAATTTCTGAAATTTTTAAAAAAAAAATTTAATAATTAACTATTATTCATTTTTATATATATATATTTATTCATTATTATTCTATTTTCTTTATAGTGTTTATAATATCTGTACTTCTACTCTATTGTAATACTAACTATAGTACTTCTAATACTTTCTTTTAATATTTAATATATTTATTTTAAGTATTTTTATAGAAAGATAATTTATTATCTTTTTCAGCTCTAGTAATAACTCTAATTATTAAGATAATTTTTATCATAAATTTAATTTCATCAAAGTTGTAAATATTTTTTTATATAATTTTATACTTTTTTATTCTATAATTTATCAAGATAAATCATTTATATAGAATTTTTAAATTCTCACACTGAGCTTACTAATAGTTATATTTATATAAGAATTTTATCTTTAATTCAGTATATCATTATATAAATTTATTAATTTAATATTTTTCTATAATAGTAAAAGTACTAAATTTATTTTTAAATAATAGATTAATTATTTTTTATATAGTCTTAATTTAAAAAGACTATCTTCTCTCATTTATAAAAATTATTCATTAAACTAATGAATTTTTTTCTATAAATATTAGTTTTTAATTTTTTTTTAAATTAAGTATTTATATATATAATATAATTATATAGTCTATAGATCAGAGAGAAATAAAAATATATATATAACTTAGAAATAACTCTAATAGTTGTAATTTTATTATACTTTATAAGCTTTAATAATTAATAAAGTTTAACTATTTGATTAGAAGTCTTTTTAATAAAAGTAATTAATATTTTGAATTTTTTAATAGAGTATGAATAATTTAAATAAAAGTAATCTAGTAGATAATATAATATAGCAGATAATTGATTACTTTAGTAATAATATATAAAGTATTTATTTAATATCAATTATATATTAAAAGTTATTTTAAAAAATTAAAAACTGAGCTTATATAAAAATTAATTATTATATAAAATAAATATTTACAACTAATTACAGAGATATATAAAGATAAAGTTTTATCTTCATATTGATAATATAAATTTATATTCTCTTAATTAATATTTATCTGAATAAAAAAATAATAAAAATAGTAGAAAAAATAAAAAATCTAAAATATCAGATAAAATTAAACAAGTATATAAAATATCAAACCTTTAATTTAGATGCAAATAAAATAGATATTTAATTGATAGCTAAATAAACTATTTAAATAAAATACTAAGATAATTTTTAAAAGATGAATTTGAGAAAAACTATATTTATATAACTTTTTTTTTTAGTATTATTATCTCTTTTTTTAGTGCTATTGCTAGATAATTTTCATGTTTTCAGATTATTTATATACAGAGTAATTGTGAAATTAATTGCTATGTTAATATCTAAATAGTTATAATTATTAATCATATTAATTTATAACTATATACCGTTGAAAAAACTAAATAGTATTAAAACTTTAATCAAGATACAGATAAAATAGATGTTTGATTATTAGCTAGATAAGCTATTTAAATAAATACTAAAATGATTTCTAAGAAATAAGTTTAAAAAAAAAAACTCTGTTTATATAGCTTTGTTTCTTGGCATTTTTTGTTAAACAATTTCTACATTTACATATTATTCATATACAGAGTAATTGTGAGATTGATTGCTATACTAATATTGAGATAGTTATAATTTCT
>NW_015440966.1:349788-404710 GCF_000150705.2 Paracoccidioides lutzii | reverse complement strand
AAGTTCATTTATCATCTTTTAGAACTATTCTTCTTATTACACTTTCTCACATCATAATTTCAGTTATTTTATCTTTTTATTGTTAATCTTGACCTTATTAAAAATATATATATTGATGTTTAGAGTCTTGATCTCAATAAATTTCTTAATAATTTAAATTTAATCTTTCTGACTTAAGAAATAATTGCATTCAAATACTATTATTATCTTTCTGAATCTCTGACTGACTTAATATATTTGCTAGTATATTCTGATACTCAGATTAATATTGAATTAAAAAGTAGAATTAGAAGAAAAACTCTGCTCAGCATACTTATCAGATATTGAAATTCTTAATTATCATGAAGTACTTAAAAACTTAATAATTAGTTAAAATTTTAAATTTCTCTATTTTCTGAACATCTTTTATCTTAATTTTTTATTCTGATAATACTTTTACAATTATCAATATCTTCTTATTATAAATATTATAGTTTCTTTCTACTTTACTCATAGAAGTTAAGTAGAAAATAATTAAATATTACTGTTCATTTTTATATAGCTGAAACAGAATATTAATTATAGCATTATCTGAAATATTTATCTTCATACAAATCTTCTGATTTAAATCATAATAATAAAGCACTGAGACTTCAAATAGAATTCTTTTTATCTGATCAAAGACATGTTGACAGATTTTATTTCATTCAAAAGATTGATTTTTCTAAGTAAGTTTTAATAGTAACTTTACAATCTGACTATATTTCTTGATAAAATACTGATAAAAATTGCAGGATTTCAAGAATAATAAAACTTTTATGACTATATTAGATACTACTTATTATGATATCACTGTAATCTCTTTAGAGTTAAGCTTAATCTTTTAATCTATGATAATAAATCTCAAGTACTTTATCTATTAAATATGAAACTCATATTTTAAGATGCTTATTTATAGTTTAATTTCTTACAATTTAGTTAATATCTTTTTGATATATTTCTTGTATTCTTTTAAGATTTTACTCTAAATAAATAAATTATTTATAAAAGTAGTCATAAACTAATCTAAGTAGTTAAAGAAAATAGTATTAATAAAATACTGAAAAATTACTGAGTTATTATTTAAATTAAAGAGTATAATCTTATACTTATAGATTTTATAATATATTCTAAAGATAGTTAAATTTTTAATCTCAGAATATATATATATTTAATGAAAGTCTTAATAGATATTCAATTTGATAAAAAAATTTATTTTATTTAACTACTTCATAAGCTTAATAACTGGCGAAATCAGATATTAATTCTTCTTTGAGATTGTATTAAGCTGATAGTAATTCATATAAAACCTCAGCTTATCAGCTATATGAGCTATAAAAATTGAGAATGTGAAGAGAAAAGTAATTGATAAAATACATAAAACCTTTTTATAGATTAATTTTAAAATACTATTTGATTATCTCAAGCTTTTTTAAGCTCATTCAACATAGTGATGTGTGGCTAATAACTTTATTTGAATTACTTCTCTTCTCAAGCTCAATCTTCTAGTTCACTTTCTTTTAGAAGAGTGATAATTGATTAGAGATAGCTTTTGAAAAGATATTATAAAATTTTTTATAATTTTCTGATAGTTGTTTATCAATTATCTATTTATTCTTCAGTTCTATATTAATAATAACTTTTTTTTTCTTTAATAATTTAATCTATTTTACAGAGACTTGAAATAAAGATTTTTAACTTTTTTTTTTATAGTAATAGAAGGTAATTTTTTTAATAAGTATTATTTTTTCAATATTAGAAATTAACTCTTTTTATGAATTATTTAGTCTTTTAGTCTTACTTTTTTTAAAAACTTCATATTTGAATTCTTTATTAATAAATCTATTGCAATAGTCTATATTTTATTGATGATCTGACTTCGCTTTTGATCTCTTCAGAATCTTTATTGAAATCACTATATTGCATTTTTCTAATATCTCATCTACAGATGTTCATGCATTTAATCAAACTAGACATTGATTCTTTATATTTAGTTATATTTTTTGCTTTATTAGATAAGTTTGTTCTAGAATCATGTCAGTATTTTTTAGATCTGTTATCAATATTGACATGTTTAAAAACCTTTTTTCATCTATTCATAAGTGTAAAAAGATAACTTTTATGATTGAAGTTTCTTTCTGATTATTGAAGCTCATAATTTGATATCTTTTCTTTAAATCTTCAGTACTTATCTCTAATGCTTTGACATATTTATATATAAAATTTGAGTTAATAAAAATATAGCAATTTGCTTTAAAATTTACTAATAATTTTGTAAAAATAATATATTTATTAAAAGCTATTTTGATATATACAATAAAAGAATTTTTATTTATTAGCTTGTTCATATTCAAAATTTCTAGTACAATCATCTTATCTAAGAAGAAATTTCTCTCAGACTGATTTTTTATCTAACTTGATAATAGTAGTCTTAGTATTCACTTTTTTTAATTTAATCTCTTACTTGTATAAGTAATTTTATACTATATAATCTTTATTTTAACAGTTGAAGTATTTTTTTTTTTAATTTTTATTCTTTAATCTATTTTTAGTTGTTTATGCTAGTATAAATGAAGTTAATTCTCAATTGCTCTGTCTCACAGAGATATCTTCATAATTGATTTGAGTCATTGAAATTTCTTTACAGTTGAGCAGTTATTAACTGTTTTGACAAAGTATATTTTTTAAATAGTAAGTAGTTCAGATGCAAATCTATTAAATCTTATAAAAGATACTGCAACTAATACAGATCACTATAAACATATATTGAAAATCAAAAAATAGTTAGTAAAGAAATTTTACTTTATAATCTTTTTTTTAAATATGAGTTTTATCAATTAGATATAGAAACTTGATCATAAAGATATAATAATTATTTTCATTTCTCATTATCAGTCATTAATATTTTATTTTTGTATTCTCAAGCTTATTGACATTCTTATATATATTATGCAGATACTTAAAAACTTTTTATATAGTCTCGAACTTCTCAGAATAATCTTCTCTTATTCTAGAAGTTAAATATCTTATAACTTTATCATCTGTTTGATTTTCAATATATGCAATATAGTTTTCTTTAGTTGAAAAGTGATCAGTACTGACAATTAGCTTCTATTTTATTTATAAAAGTTAGTTTTCAAATATTAATTCTTTTTTATTGATAAAATACTTTAAACTATCAAACTTGACTAATTTTTACATTTATTGAGTATTTATTAGTCTGATTTATGAGACTAAATATATAATATTAAGGCTCTCTATACTAGCTCATTGTCCTCACACTGCTTATCATACTGCTTATCAAAGCACTTTAGAATCAGCATCTACTAGAGAATCAGCATCATCTTAAAATTCAGCATTCAAAATGAGCATAAATCAGCACTTCTCAAAAATTAGTTCTTTAACATCAGCACTTCCTAAAAGATAGAATCAGCACTTCATGAAAGATTTAGATCACTGCATTACTAATTTCCTATTTTATAAAAGATTAAAGATAAAACTTATTGCTATTCATTCATATATATAAATACTTTGAATTCTCAAAGTTCTTTTGAGGGATTCGATGATTAGCTATTATTCAATTCTACATATATATTTCATCTATTGCTATTCTCTTCTCTTCATAGTACTTGCAGTATCTATATATTTACTCTTTTACAATCTTAGTTATAGAGCTTCTTATACTTTTTTTTGATACTTAGTTTATTTATCTTAGTATCTTCATAGTTTCTAACTACTATAACAGAGGTTGCTCATTAAGTCTATAATAATAGATTCAAAATATAACTTATGAGTCAATATCTCACATGCAATATTCAATAAAGAAGTACATATAGAAGAAACTCTCTATAAACAATTATTAAGTCTGACTTCAGAAAGAAATACTAAAGCACCTATTATATCAATTGATAAAAAGATTTAGATAGTTCAACAAAAGTAAGAATACCAAAAGATATATAAAAAAATTCTTAAACTACAATAATAAGTCAATACTTTTAGTGCAGAACTTCAAATCTCTAAGAGCAAGCAGCATAGAGCAGATTCAACAGATCATACTATTAGTGCTAATTTCATTTCTTCTAAGCCTCATCTTGCACCAATTAAAAAACTATTAAATGAGTTTAATGTAAAAAGTCTTAAAGAACTAAAAGACTTTATCTTCTGAAGCCTTGTCTTTTATGCCTATTAAGAATATTACTTTGAAAATGATGATGAACACAAGATTTTTAAAGCAGCAATATATTTTAATGCTAAACTGTAATAGAAATGACAATAATACTACATCAAACTGAAGATCAATTACCTGAGATGAATTCTATAACTAAATTTATACTAAGATCATTAATTTAAATAAGGTAAATTAGAACTATAAGTTGAACTATTAGACATTAAAACAATTTGAAGATCAAATCATTCATAACTTTGTGTTCACTCTTCAGTCAATTGAGAGCTATCTTCTTAAAAAATATAGTGATTATCAGTGAAAGATATATCTATTTGACAAGATTCTACTGTCTTTTTATGCAGATTTTGAAAGATATATAGTCAAGCTATGAGATTTTTTCTATGATACTTTTATCATGAAACTGACTATTGTAAAGAGTAATATTTTAAAGACTATCACATCAGTAAGCATAACTATACAACAAAAGAGTACTATTTGCAGAAAAGATTCACATGATGATACATCAACAGCACTTAAAAAGAAAAGCTGAAAATACAAGAAGTACTCTGACATTTGATGTAATGTTCACTAATGTTCACTAAAACTTCATACACTTTAATGCAAACTGTAAGACTCAGAAGGACAAGTCTGTTGAAGACAAATTCTCAACTTCAAAGTCTTCATCAAAGCTCTCTTTCAAATCAAATTCAAAAGAGGTAAAAAATAAATAAGAAGTATCATTTATACTGTAATAATAACTTTTAACACATTTAAAAGTCAGCAATTACTAAGTCTATTCTTTCTTCTTTCTTTCTGAATTTCAACACTTACAAAAAATATATTAATTCTTACTTTTATAGATTTTGAAGCTTAGATAAGGTTTATCAGTGAATTCTGAGTCAAATCATACAAATTGTAATCAATAGAGTATATATTATATAAAATAAAGAGATTTAATGATCATTAAATATACTTATTTAAAATCATCAATCTAGAGGTAGAAGTTTTAGATAGTAAGAAAACTATGATCAGAGAATTTCACTTTTTTCATATTGTCAAACTTTCAAACTATGATATGATATTAGAATTTCTCTAGCTCAAACAACTTAATCCTCTCATTGATTGAAAGAATGAAGAATTCTATTTCTGTCAAATATTAAATAATCAAGAAATAGCCCTGAGTATAACAGATGCTGCTAATGAATTACTCACTGACACTTCTGACTATGTATTTACAATAGTACTTGTCTCAATTTTACAGGCCTCTGAGTTTTTTTCTGAAGTTTTAATACTGTCAGAAGTCAGCTTACTTGTAAATACAGCTTTTATCAATGATCTGCTTGATTATATCTGATTATATGCACATCTTTTCTCTGAGAAAGATGTATTTAGTGCATTTATACCTGATACAGAGTACTCAATTGATCTTGAGAAAAAAGTTAAATCTTCATTCATGTTTATTTATAATCTCTCTGAAACAGAGCTGAAAACTCTTCAGAATTATTTGAATAGTATACTAGAAAAAGACTAAATATCTCTTTTTCAGAATTCTGCAGATGCTCTTATTCTCTTTGTTTTAAAGAAAAATGAAGATATATGACTCTGTATAGACTACAAAAATCTGAATCATCTCACAATCAAAAACAGATATTTATTACCTCTTATGAGTAAGATACTAGATAAACTCTCTGAAGTACAAGTCTTCTCTAAGATTAATCTTAGAGATGCTTATTACAAAATACACATTTGATACAGTGATAGATGAAAAACAGCATTTCACATATGATATAGTCACTTTGAGTGTAATGTTATATCTTTTGAGCTCACAAATGCTCCTGTCATCTTTCAAGTCTATATAAACTATACTCTAATAGATTTTCTTGATATATACTGTATGATTTATCTAAATGATATTCTTATCTATTCAAACTCAATGAATGAGCATAAGGTATATATATAAAAAGTACTTAAATATCTAGACTGTATAAGTTTATTTGCAAAATACACTAAATGTAAGTTTGTTAAAAATAAAATCTTCTTCTTGAGATTCATTGTTAGACCTTAAAGTATTAAAATAAAATTAGATCAAATGATAATCATTACAGAATGATTAGTCTCAACTAGTGTTAAGAAAGTTCAGATTTTTTTGAGATTTGCAAACTTCTATTATCACTTCATTAAAAACTACTTCAAAATCACAGAGCTCCTCTTTGATTTTATGAAGACCTCAAAGAAGAAAAGATTAAAACTACAGTTTATATGAACAAAAGACACTCAATATATCTTTAACAATTTAAAAGAACACTTTATATGAGCTCTTCTACTTGCTCATTTTGACTCAAGCTGAGAAACTCAGATTGAATCTGATATCTCTACAGCAGTAGTAACTGTCATTATTTCTTAAAAACAAGATAATGATTAATGATACTTAATTGCCTTCTGGTCTTGCAAACTTCTATATGCAAAAATATAATATGATACTTATGATAAAGAACTCCTTGCAATTATTACATCTTTCAAAAATTGATATCATTATCTGAAAAAAAGTCAATATTCAATTCTTATCTATTCTGACCATATCAATCTTCAGTATTTCATAACAATTAAAACATTAAATTGATATCAGTCTAGATAAGCAGAAGCATTATCAGCATATGACTTTATTCTACATCATCACTCAGATAAACAAAACCCAGCTGATGAATACAGTTATTACGCAGATTATATTGACTCTTTTTATGATGAAATTATACTTTCTATCTTGCAACAGAAGCTCTGTCACAGTGTCAAACAGAGTTGAAAATTTAACTCTCATGAAAAACTTACAACTTTTGTTAACTGCATACAGGTTTATGATCAATAACACATACTTCATGTGAAATCTCTTAACCTCAATGCTTTGAGCTCTGAACCTCTCTCAAATCTCACTCTGAGTGCAAATTCTCTTTTATCACTGTATCAGATGCTCACTCACAAGTTCATATCACACTTATTGAAATCATTTAATATGCTGATCAAAAAATCTCTGAAAAAGAGAAATTTAATTTTTAAAAAAAATCTTAAGAATTAAAATATTCTCAAACTGCTGATTAACACTGCTATAGTCTTTGAATTAGCATATATAAATATATCAGAATCTCTTATTTCTCTTTTTGTTAAAGTATAGAACTTAGATTTCTTTGCAATAATAAAGAAGCAGAAGATAAGAGATAAAGATATAATCTTGAGTAGTGATATATTCTGAATCATTTCAAAAAATAGTCTACTTTGAGCAAACAATAGAGTCTATATTCTGCTACAATAAGTGCTGATCAAAAAAATAATTCACATCAAATATGATAACTCACAAGAGAATTATTTTAGTATAAAATGATTTATTGAGTGTGTTCAAAGTAAGTACTATTGGCATAGTCTTATCTAAGATATTACTAAATATATTTATACTTGTGATACTTATCAGAGGGTGAAAGTATGCCATCACAAACAGTATGATGAACTTGACTCAATTTCAACATCAATCAATTTATGATAAATCATTACTATGAACTTTATCACTGACCTTCCAGTTATCACCTAGCTAGATAAGATCTATGATACAATCTTTGTCTTACTTGATGTCTTAATCAAATATACTCTATATATTTTATATACAAAAGATATTACTGCAGAAAGTCTTATAAACATTATCTATACTCATACTTATAGTATCTTTGATATCTCTGAAAATCATATTTCAGATAGAAAAGCTCTTTTTATAAGTTAATATATTGATCAACTCTTTGTTATCTATTTAAAATCAAATAAAGACTATTTATAGCTTTTTATTTACAAATAGATGATCAAACTAAACATCAAAATCAGATACTAAAGCATTATTTTCAATACTTCATAAATTTCCATTAAAATGACTGAAGTAGATAACTGTCTTTAATGCAATTTATCTATAATAATTCATAATATAACTCAATTAATAAAGTTTTAACTCATGTACTCTTTAACTACAGATCTTCTCTCTGAATTAATGTTAGTAATTCACTCTATTTAAGCTCAATTGAGGAAATTGACTAAGTCAAAGAAATATAAGTAATTCAAAAAAAAATTCAAAAACAGCTAAAGAAGATCAATATTGTGCAAAAAATGTACTATGACTTCAAACACAGTGCAAAGCACTTTCATGTAAGAGACTGAGTGCTTTTCAATGTAAAGAATTTCTACATACTTTATTTCACTAGAAAATTAAATCATAAATTTGTTGACTCTTTTTAAATCATTAAATCTTGAAATATATAGATATATAAACTCTCTTTTTCATATTTAATATATAATATTTACTCTGTCTTTCATATTTCACTGCTTGAATCTTATAAAATAAGAGATGATACTACTTCATCTCTAGCATCAGAGCTAGTGAATAATAAGAAAAAATTTCAAGTTGAGAAGATATTAAAAAAAAAAATATATCAGAATAAAAAATAATACTATATACACTGAAAAAGCTATAAACCTTCTGATGATACATGAGAATCTTTTAAAAATATTCAAGAGACTAAGATATTTGATATTTTTAAACAATAGAAATCACAGTGACAAGTGTGCTGAACTCACTCTAAGAAGTACACTAAGCACTAATTCTCTCTCACATATGAACTCTTTCTACTATTTTTTCTTAAATAAGGTTTTTTTTTTATATGGTTTTAATGAGGCAAATAAAGTATTAAAAATCATTAAGTCTTTTAAAAAAATTTATTTCACTATTGTCTGAACAAGTCAAGAACTCAGATGTATATCTCTAATTTTCTTTAATTTAATTTCTATTCACAATCATTATAGTCATCATATGCTACTCAGAAACAGCAATTCTTCTCTCTTCAAGCTCAATACTCTTCTTCTCAGTCAACTCAGAGTTCTTCATCTCACATATAACTTCTTTCTTCACATTCTCAGAGAATGCTATCAGTATATCTGCAGTTTTAATTCAGCACTAAGCATGATAGATAACATCAATCAAGACAGCAGTATGAGCTTTCACTAAATGAATAGCATGAGAGAAAGCTGTTAACACTGCTATCAGATGCAACAGCTTGACTTGATAATATAGAACTTTCACTGACTTCACTCACTTTATGAAGAATAGAAAGCTCTAAAGAGCAAGCAATCAACTCAACTCAGAAAAAAGAGCAAGTTAGATAAATAAATATCAAATTATCCCCAATAAGCAAAAAAATTAAAGATACACTATACTTACTCAGATACATGACTTATATACAAGACAGCAAGGATCACAATATTTCTCATGATGAGAATAATCATACATCACAGACAAACTACTTAGCTTGAGCAAGCATTGCTTACAGAGAATATCTCTAAGACAAAGTCAGTCAGATGATCAAACAATTATAAGTCATAACTCAGTAGATCTGTTTTGATGTCATCACATATATAATAACATCAAATGTACTAAAAAACAAAAGAGCTTACTTACAGAGTACAGAGATTAATTTTGTTATATTAACAGAAACAAGAAAGAAATGAGAAAAACTTCAGAATCAGATATAGCAGCAACTGCAAGAAATATATAATAATTCTAATTGTGAAATTATAAAAAAAAAAAGTTCAAAGAGTAAAAGATATCTTCTCTCTTCATTCTTATAGTAATAAATGCTCTCATGATAATTATCTCACATAATCAGTCTCTCAACATTACTGAATAAGCATCATAAGTGTTATTCTCTATATCAACAAATACTTCACGCTCACATCTTACCTCTATATTCAAAATTAACCATCTTTCAGAGCCGCTGAGGTCAGTATCTATGAAAAAGAGAACAACTGTGATGTCAAGACTCTCTATACTAGCTCTTTATCCTCAAACTGCTTATCAAAGCACTTTAGAATCAGATTCTCTAGATTCTCATACTCACTTACTAAAGCATTTATCTTCATACTGCTTATCAAAGCATTATAGAATCAACATCTACTAGAGAATCAGTATCATCTCAAAATTTAGCATTCAGAATCAGCACAGATCAGCACTTCTTAAAAATTAATTTTTTAGCATTAATACTTTCTGAAAAATAGAATCAGCACTTTATGAAAATTTAAATTACTGTATTCCTAATTTCTCATTTCATGAAAGATTAAAAATAAAATCTATTAATACTTATTTATATATATAAACACTCTGAATTCTTAAAATTTCTTTAAGAGATTCAGTAATTAGCTAGTATTCAATTCTACATATATATTTCATTCATTGCTATCCTCTTCTCTTTATAGCATTTACAATATCTATATATCTACCCTCTTACAATCTTAGTTATAGAGCTTTTTATACTTTCTTTTAACATTTAATTTATTTATCTTAATGTCTTCATAAAAGAATTCATTATCTGCTGTAAAATATTTTATTTTTCTATTAAACTGTTTACTTACTAATCAAGTTCACTCACTTACTGTTTCTACTCATCTTACTCTGTTCTAATTCTATTCATAGTGTTTTGCATCTTATTTATAAGACTAGTAATCTTTTAGTACATTTACTCTGAGTTTTTTTTAATTATTTTTAAAAATATTTTCTTTAATAAAAGCTCTCTTGATCTTATATTTCTTTTTATCAGAGTTATCATATTTTAATATAATCTTCAGAAATTATCTAATTCTTTAACTGCTATTAACATTTTAGTAATATTCTCAGAAGTTCAAAATAAAAGTAAATAAAAATTCTCAGAGATTTTTTATCTAAAAATCTACTTTAAAAAGAATAAAAAATTTACTAATCTTAATATTATATCAAATTTTTAATTTAAATACAGATGAAACAGGTGTTTAATTATTAGTTAGATAACTTATTTAAATAAAATACTAAGATAATTTTTAAAAGATGAGTTCAGAGAAGACTCTGTTTATATATTTCTTTTTCTTAATATTATTATCTTTTTTATTAGTATCATTACTAGATAGTTTTTACATTTTCAGATTATTTATATGTAGAGTAATTGTGAGATTGATTGTTATATCAATGTTTAAATAGTTTTGATTATTAATTATTTTAGTCTGTGATCTTATATTATTAAAAAGATTAAACAAAGTTTATTTTACATCATCATATAAAAGTATCAAATAGAAACTATAATATATATAAAAGAAAAAAGAAAAAATAAATATTAATAATATATTTAATTAAAATAAAAATAGAGTAAAAATAATAATAAATAAAAAATATATAAAAAACTATACTAAAAATATAGATTAAATATAAAAAATTTATTCTTAAATAGAAAATATAGTATAAACTATTAATAAAATAAAGAGAGAGATAACAGTTAAAAATTCACTTTAAAATAAAAAATTTAATAAATTTATAGATCAAAATATATTAAAATAATATAAAAAACTTTATAAAACTCATAGTAAATTTATTATATAGTTTATATTTAATATAATTAAACTAGTAACTTTTATTAATAAAGTAAAAATATCAGACTTTCTCTATTTAATATGTAATTATGATTATATTCATGAAATAGTAAAGTATATTATTATTAATTATAGTAAATTTTATAAAAAAAAATTTTTACAATATAAAAATAGATTAAACAAGTAATAATTATTAAATAAATATTAAAAATTATATAAACTCATTAAATAATAATTAAAAATAAATATTTTAAAATAATTTTTATTTATAATAGTATTGAAGTATTATAAAAAAAAATAAAAAAATAAATTTAAAAATTAAAAAAAAATATATTTTAATATTAATAAATATTTATTAAATCTTTTTAATTATTTATATATTATAAAAGTTTACTTATCGATTAAAGTAGATAATACTTCTTTGATAATTTAAAAATATAAAAAATATATCTTTAATTATTGAAAATAGTATAGATTAACTTACTTAGTACTTTAAAAGTATATAAATTAAGTATAAAAAAAGAATTATTATAGTTTTAATACTGATTTTTAAAAAAATTTTAAAAATAAAAATTTTTTTAAAAATAAAAAATAAAATTTATATATCAATATAATATAAATAATATAAATATAAATAATATAAATATAAATAATATATAATAAACTTTTAAACTTATTTTTCTTATATAATAGATTTAATTTAAATAAAAAATAGTATATTTATTATATTTTATACTACTTTAATTTAAAAAAATTAATTTATTATAATTATAACTAATATTTATTAAATTAAAAATTCTTTTTTTATAAAGATCAATTTTAATAATTTAATAATATATTAATATAAAAAACTCAATTGACTAGTTTATAAATTAAAGTAAAATAAAAAATATTAAATAATTTGATAATAATATATTTAAATAAAATTAATTTAATTTTATAGATATTAATAATTAATAAAAATTATTTTCTTTTTAATTAAATGTTTAATTTTTTAATTTAAAAAATATATTAAATAATTTAATAAATATAATAATTCAAATTAAAAAACTATCTATTTAATAATATTATCTATTTAATAATTAATTATATTAAAAAATTTAAATTAATTATTTAAAAATAAATTTTATTATATTATAATAAATATAATATAGTTAATTATATTATTAAAATCTATTAAATATATTTATATAAATTATTTATAAAATTTTAATTTAATAATTATTTAAATTTATAATTCAATAAAGCTTAATATAAAAAACTATTTATTAATATTTTTATTTATTTGATGACTAATTATATTAATAAATAATATTTTTTTAAGTTTTTATTAATATTTTAAATAAAATTATTATGTTTTTATTCAATTACTCTCTTTCTAAAATTAGTTCTCTTTTAATATAAATTTAGTATTAATGTAATTAATATAAACAGTAAAATAATAAACCTGTCAGCAGTTAGAAATAAAGATAATTGATGCAATATAATCAAATTTATTATATTTGATGCAGATGTTATATATGCAAGCTGCAGCATCTTCAAATGAGATATTTAAATTCTTCAGTTCTGAGCGTGTAGCGTAGACATCTGGCAACTAATTGTATGAGATAGAACTCTATCATGACATTAAAGCTGTATGTGATTGTAAAATTATTAATGGTGGGCCAGAAGGCGGATTAACTACGTTACCAAATTAACAACATAAAAGAAGCCATCCATTCTATATATACGAAAGATATGCATATGAGATAGAAAGAAAATATCTATCCTTCAAGCACTCCCCTCATTGCCTGCATCAAATCCTCTTTCAAATCCTTCCAATCCTCCAACCCAACACTGATCCTCAACAATCTCTGATCAACCGTCGGATCCGTCATCGCCCTCCACTCGATCAACGACTCCACCCCTCCCAAACTTGTCGCATGATGAAACAGTCTCAATTTTGTCGGCAGCAACCTCGCATATTTCACCTCCTTTAACGTAATCGAAAACACCGGCCCAAACCCATTCGGCATCTGCCTTCTCACCCACGCCTCCTCCTGTAAACTCGCATGTGAAATACTCTCTACAACATTACTAACAGCAGCTTCACCACTCCCCTCTTTAAAAACTGGTCCATGATGACTTAACGCTGCCGCAATCCACCGCACAAGCCTCTCCGCATTAGCACTCTGTCGTTGAACCCTAACCTCTAACGTCCGCAGACTCCTCACCCCCAGCCACCCTTCCATATTCCCCATAACAGATCCCAGATGCAGTCGGTCAACTAACAACTGGTCCTTCCACTCCTGGCTCTTCGTCACCAACACCCCGCATAATATATCACTATGTCCACCTAGATACTTCGAGCCTGAATGTAACACCAAATCAGCTCCCCATAGGAACGGATCTTGCAACCCCGGTGGACCAAATGTGCTATCAACAATCAAATACGCCCCACGCGCATGGGCTTTGTCCGCGTAGTGCTGGATATCAAACACCGTCCCATGAGGGTTAATGGGTGTCTCCACCAAAACAGCATCACCCTTCTGCAACTCATCCGGATCACAGTTAAGAGGTAATTTTACCAGTCCATTCAGCCTGGTTTGAATGTCGATGACGCCATGGGAGCCGTGGTAGCCATAGCCCACAGAGATGCGGCGCGGGTTAAGAAAGACAAGCGCAGCATGGAGTGCGGCGAGGCCAGAAGAGTAGGCGATGACGTGCCCGTGTAGCAGGGAGGAGAGAATTGTTTCAAAACGAGTGGTGTTGGGGGCGGTGTGGCGGGAGTATATGTGGGTGGTTGCGGGGAGGTTGGCGAGCTGTTATTTTTTTTTTTTTTTTTGTTGTTAATGATGAGGTGTTCAGTTTGTTAAACTACAATGGCATTGCAGTGTTTTTGATTCTGGGGACGTGGTAGGTAGGTTGGAACATACGGTGGAGTCAGACCAGGGGATGAGGTCCTCAGGGTTGTCAGAGTATCTGAAGGTGGTTGAGAGGTGCAATGGGGGGGCTACATCTGTGAGGACGTTGACAGAATCATCAGCGTGGAGGGCTAGGGTTGCTGGGCTGGGTTCATTAGGGAGATTGAGATTATTAGCCAAAACTTTCGAGAGAGATTCTGCGTTGTTGATAGCCATTGTAGTGTATTGAGAAAGTATAATGACGTTATTTTATATTTTTGAATGTTGATGGGAGGTGTGAGGGTTAATTGCCAGGAAGCAAAAGTTAAAAAGGTCTCTAAGAGAGTTACTAATTACTCAACTCTCTCTTCTAAAATAGCTATTAAGCTAGCCGGTCTATATTTTGACCAGACCTTTTTCAACCACTCTATCCAAACCTAACTCACCACCTTTACCACGTGTTTTCTCAACCACATTATTAAAATGAAGCCTAATAGTGAAGCTGCTATAGCTGCTGCTATAGAGGATGTAAGAAAATGATGTTTTTCAATCTGAATGAGCTGCTGCTAAAGCATATAACATCTCATATAACACATTAAAAGCAGAAAAAATGATTTCATTCAACAAACAATTACTCATTAACATCAATAAAAGTTGACTTCAGAGCAAAAGATCTTTCTAATTTAATGAATAAAAGAGTAATATTTGCAAGAATTTTCATTCTCTCACATATATGTATGAGAAATAACAACTCAAATTTTATAAATGAATTGAAATCTCATTCAACTAAGTAAAAATTGAATAAGAAAGTTTTTAGAACAAAATTCTATGATAATTATCTGTGATTGACTGAAGAATTAAATCTTAAAAATTAAAGAATACTCAGTAGAAAATATTTTAACAGTTTTATAACTACTTTTCTAAGATATAACAAACTTATAAAAGAATCATTGAAAATATATAAAATATGAATGAGTATAATATTACTTTAGAAGTATATATAAATATCAGAATACTTGCTAAGTAAAGAAAAAATAAAATCTACATTAAATCTCTATTAAATTATAAGTAAATTTCAATTCTTAAAGTTATTAGTGCTGATAAATACTATATAAACTCTTTAGTTATTTTTCAAAATTAAAATATATATTTTAGCTTATTTAAAAATATAAATATATTTAATTAAATCTATATAAAATTATATAATGAATAAATATTAAATAATATATATCTTTTAACTAATTTGTATAATTTTTCTATCTTAAATATTTAAAAAAATTCAATATAGATTATTAATAATAAATAATTATAATAGTCATATTACTATTAAATTTCTATAAAAATATTATATAAATTTGATTTATTTAATATTTTTATCTATTTATATATTTTATATTCTTCAGTTATTGAATTTTAAAGTTTTTTTTACTAATAAAAAGTTACTATAAAGCTGAGATTATTGTTTTCAATTATTTGAATGATGTAGCTTCTATGAAAGAAAGAAAATTTAAATAAATCTATAAATAAATATATCTAAAAATCTTAAAATTTTGTAATATATATGAATAGTAAGAAGCAGCTAATTTAATATCATTTAATTTTTTTAAGAAATTAATTTTCTTTCAGATTTAAGATTAAAGTTAATTTAATTTTAAATTAGTAATATTTATAATTTTTTGAAATTTTAAATATATATATAATATTCTACAGTAGTTAAATAAGAAAAAATTTTTATATAAAATAGCAAATTTTTCTTTACAAAGTTAATAAAATGATTGATGAGTTAAATGCTCTATAAGCTATTAATTAATATAATTTTTAAACTCTCTAATCGATTAAAAACTTTATAAAAGTTAAAAATTAAAAAGAAGATAGAAGTTGATTCAAATATCTGATTTATTAATATAGAAAGAATTAAAAAAAACTTAAGAAAAGCTGCTGCTCTAAAGGCTAGAAAATAATTACAAAAGTCAGAAATTAAGATTAAAAAAGCAACAGCAGCAGGTCTGAAAGTATACATATGTTACAGCGCAGCTGCTTGTATATAAATTAAAATTAATCTACTTTGCTATAATCATATTGATCTGATATGATTTTTAATTATATCTGCTTTAAAGATTGATCTAATCTGATCTTCAATCATCTTTACATATTTAGCTGCTTGTTCATTTCATATTTTAATCTCCAGTTTAATATTCTCATCGCAGCTGCCTAGTTAAATAGATAAATTGAAGCTATTTATCTTATTATTATTCTGACTTTAGTTAAGTCATGATATAATATAGAATATATTTTTTAATATATTTTTCTCTCAATAAATTTAACTTTAAAAGAAAATAATATATTTATTATATTTTATACTTTTTTAATTTAAAAAAATTTATTTTTATTATTTATAAATAATATCTATTGAATTAAAAATTTTTTTTAATGATTACTTTTTAATATTTTGATTATATATTTATATAATAAACTTAATTAACTAGTATATAAATTAAAATAAAATAAAAAAATATTAAATAATTTATAATAATATATTTAATTATATTTTATTTAGTTTTATAAATACTAATAACTAATAAAAAAATTTTAAATAGAAAATTTAATTTTTAATTTAAAAAATATATAAAATAATTTAAGATAAAAAGTTATTTATTTAATATTTTTATTTATTTAATAATTAACTATATTATAATTTTTTAATATAATAATTTTTCACTTTTTATTAATAGAATATTTATATAAAATAATATTTTTATAAAGTAAAATATTGAAATTATTTTTAAAAAAATTAAATAATTAATTAAATATATTTTTAAAAATTTTTATAAAATCTATTATTTTTATTATAACTTGAAAATTGAGAACTATATTATAAAATTTAAAAAATATATAATTTAAATAATTATTTTTTATTAAAAATTTTAAATAAATAATTCATATTAATAAAAAAACTTATTATTAAAAAAATTATTATTTTATAAAAATAAAATTTTAATTAGTAGCTTAAAATTTAAAATAAAAAATAAAATTAGAATAAAAGTTTAAATTTATTTAATAAGAATTAGATTTAGTTTTTTTAATAAAAATAAAATTATTATAAAAAATTATATATTAATTTTTTTTAATATTTAAATTTTATTTTTATATAAATTATATATTAACTTTTATAATATTAAAATAATATCTTTATTTTATTTATATAATTTTCTATTATTGAAATAATAATTTTTTAATTAAAAACTATTTTTATTTAATTAAATATTTTTTTGATTTTATTTTTATTATAAAGTTTTTAATTAACTTTAAAATATTTATTAATATAGATTTATTATAATTTTTTTAAAATTTTACTAAAAAAGTAATTTTATAAATTAATATAAATAATTATATAAAATTGAAATATATTATCTTTTATTTATTAATTTATTTATTTAATTAAATTAAAATTATATAAATTTATCATTTATTATAAAATTATTTAAATAATTATATTATTTTAGAATAAAATTTTATAATTATATAATAATAATAATAATAATAATAATATATTTAAAAATTAATTTTTTTAGTTAATTAAATATTAATATAACTTCTACTAAGCATTTTTAGCAAGAAGTGAAAGTTTAATGAATGAGAGTATAAAAATAAGCTCATTGAGTAAGTGACAAATGACAATTGAATATAGTTAGTTGTCTAAAATCAATGCACTTCTGCATATGGAAATTCCTTATCAGCCTTCAACTTCACTATGCATACGTCGCAGGTTACGGTTGAATGAGATTTGAAAAAAGTTTCAGGTGGCTTAACTAACTATAAGTTGGTTCCATTTTTAAAACAACCATGATCAAATTTGATCCCAACATCTAAATTAAAAAGCCTACATGCATACTTCACTACTAATGCATCTCTATTCCTCCTCCTCAACACCGGGGTTAGGGGTAGGTTAGAATTGGGATTAGGGGTTGTGATTAGAGTTAGTTAAGGATAAGGACCTTGAGAAATATGATAAAATCACTACCATCAAAAGCATATTGAGAATGTGTGCGAGACATGTTTGAGGTGTAGGTTTCATGGTTTATTCATAAACCACACAAAAGTTTTTTTAAGCTGGGATTTTAAACCATGTGTTCAATTGTACGCCCTCAACTGTACGCTCCACAACCACGCAATTCCACGGATTGTTCAAATAGATGAGAAATAAACAGAGGAAAGTGGATTAGTTTCTTCAAGAATCCATAAACGTAATGACAGCCGAGGCCCTTCGCTTTGAGGACGCCTGTCAATTACCTTATCCCACTAAAGGATAATCATGGAATCAAACGTCAGACTGAGTTCCCAAGTCAATGCCAGTAGTAAGATGTCACATTGTTTTCCCCTTCAGGTGCCTTGTTATGTGGAGCTAGATATATATCCCAATACCGTTGGGATAACGAGGCAGTCATTTATTCATCATTTCATACTCAAGACTTAACATCATAAACATATCCAACGAAAATAAGCAAATGAATAAAAGGGAAGAACACACCTCCAATGGCAATGTGAGAAAAGGGCTTCATGATATTTACTCCGCCTCTGACAGGAGGAAGACATGGATGGTACAACAATTTCTTCCACAGTCTTCAATAATGCAAAA
Organism: Paracoccidioides lutzii; assembly: GCF_000150705.2. Lineage (NCBI taxonomy): Eukaryota > Fungi > Ascomycota > Eurotiomycetes > Onygenales > Ajellomycetaceae > Paracoccidioides > Paracoccidioides lutzii. The sequence goes on along the minus strand of NW_015440966.1, from coordinate 385,593 downwards.
CTAGAAATGAAGCTGAACTGTCAATCCCAGCCTACCCCCTTCGGTCTCTGAGTAAACAACCAGGTATACACGAGATCAAGGCGACAGAAAATCAGAAGAGAACAGGGCAACGAAAAAGTCAAACGCATCGCCAGAACCCCGCTATATGAAAGAGGTAACAAAGGGGGCAAATAGGAGGAGAAAGCCCTTTTGAAAAACGCCAAAACACGCTAAAAAAACGCCGTACAGAGAGTTAGCTAGTAGAGTAGGAAGAGTAACTAGTGCAAGGAAGTATGGGTATGTATCGTTAATACATAGATAGAAGAAACGTGTCTACTCATTTCCGAAGCGATCCCATCTTAGATGGCTCCTTGACTGGGCCAGGTATGACCATTTGAAAAGCCGCTCTATCTGCATAATACATAAAAATGAAATACATCAGCATGTTGGAAAAGTGACGGACGGAATAAAGAGTATATTATAAAGACAATATCGAATAGAAAAACAAAAAGGACGGGATGGGAAAAAGTTAATGAAATCTTACCATTCTCTGAATCAAAGGCAATCGTAATATCATCATGTTCCCCGGGATACTCAGGCATGTCTAGACATACAAAGCCCGCAGCAGCATCGTTGTCCGGCTTGGGCAAGGCGAACTTGGCATCGACAATTTTGACACCAAATTTACCAGAACGATGGTTAAAGCTTTCGAATACATCTGTGCTCTTGAGGACAAAGTTCATGCACTGCCCGTGGCTGAAGTCATGGAAGAAGGCCACAAGTTGTACAATTTTCTCCTGTTTGAGAATTTGAATGCGGACTTTTGTTGCTTCCCATTTTTTGTAGATGGGGACTACCATTCGACGGCGGGAGATTGTGAACAGGGAGGCGAAGCTAGTAATTGGAAGAGAAAAGATATTGTGTGTTAGTAGAAGAGTGTTACGAAATACGGGAATAAAAAAGTCTGGGCTCATTGATGGCTTACCCGTCAAAAAGTACTCTAAAGTTCGTGATGGCTTGCTGGAACATGTGAAGATCTATAAAAAATAGAAATATATTAACATCGCTTCAAGCGCAAGAAAGGGGGCAAGAGGAGAGGGATAAAATTCATCTAACCTCGTAATGCGGTAAAATTATACCGTCGAATGATTGGTGTTGTTTGAGATGTCTTTAAAAGCTTTGTCATATTACCTGTGGTTTCCTGGGGGCACCAAATTTTCCGCCACAGAAATCCCCAAATCCTGGTGGGGTGGCCTAAGAATACTCATCGCAGTAGGATTATTGACATCGAGGGAAATTTTAAGCTCCCCAGGACCTACGTTGAAAACAAATAGAATATACGAATCAGCAAGCCTGCTCAAACCACGATTGTGCATCCCATAGGATTGTGCACCCTCTGCGCCTTTCTCACGTACCAATATTGATCCTATCAGTCGCCGAACCCCAGTTTGACGTTACGAAAATGCGAAGATGTTCAGACAGTACCGTAGGACTGTATGGATGCTTGGGATTGATAGGGTTGTTATTTATTACCGCCACAGACGGTGCGGAAAATTGTAGTAGAGAAGAGGGCTGGGAGAATGGAAGTCCCTGTCCATTATCTGCGGGCTGTTCTATCGAGTATGACCGCATGGGGATGTCAGGAGTCTTCACCTCCCCTTCTAGCGGCGCGATACCAAGCAGCAAAGAGTGCATCTTGGCACGTTCTTCTTGCTCGTGAAATGTTAACAGCATGGAGCGGTTTGCAGCGCTGTTGCCCGGTTCCTGTATTTTTAAGAGTAAAGCTGGTGCGCCATCTTCGCCTCGTAGATAGCCGAAGACAATTGGTGTGCCGTTACCCATTTCATGAGTGACACTGCTGAGCGTCTTCACTTTCGGACTCGACACGGCGATAAACCGGAAACCCCTATGTGCCTTGCGTGTGCCAGTGCCTTCCGAGAGCGTCACAGATTTTTCAAAAAGGCGTATTCGACATCGCGGGCTGGGTTCTGGGGGGAATGCTTTGGTGGGGTTCGAATCCATATATTGAAAAACTTTCAAAACGTCCTCGAACAGAAGTGTTTCACCCGCTGCCGGCTCTAGGGCCTCTTCTGTTTTACGGGTATATTCCACAATCTGCCATATCATTTTAAAGTCCGGTTGCTCGAACTGGACCTCCAATTCAAATCCGCGCGGGAGGCGTACTCGCATTGATAAACTTCTTACTTGCCATTCTACATCGGCCCATGTGGGGCCTAGCTTCTTATCCCCCTGTATTGTGAGGTTGACAAGCTCGTTTTGGCTCGTGATTGATGCGATTACATTCCAATCAGTTCGATCTCGGATAATCGATAGTACACAAGGGATCGGGTATTGTTGGGAGTCATCTTCACTGGAACTCAGGTATGCCTGCACAAACATCCTCCCATAGCTGAAAGAGCGGCTCGAATCTCCCAACGGCATAACATCGGCAATTTCAGCTGCCTTTCGTGCTGTATCCACCAGCATTGACCGCGTTACCTGACCAGAGAGAACAGCGGATATGTCGGGCGCAAAGAAAGGATATCGTACCCATATGGATGCATCAGTTCCTCGAGAAAGCTCCACTTGTTCCATGGCTGTTGCAAGGATATTGTTCCGCTTCATCGACATAGCCAGCGCACGTAGGTTGCTGAGAATCGCCTGGTGGACATTCATTAGACTCCTCAGCCTCTGGTCGCCAGCAGTTATGACTACAGCACCAATGGTCTCCATGCTCACATTTCCGAATCGAGATAGCTCAGGATGTTGAGGAACAATATGTTGGTTAATCCACCAAGCTTTTGCCAAATTAAGCACGCCCTGTCGGGTCTGATCAACATTGGGTGGAGAATTCCTCCCACCGCTTGATGACTGCTGACGTATGGACGCATCAACATCAGCCCTGCCCTTTAAGAACCACCATACGCTCGCCCTAACCCACTCTGTCAAGGATGTTTCCATAGACGGCTTGACGCTTTCGGCAGCATTGCTAAATATATCGTTATAGAGTGAAGCCCATGTGGTAAAATCAGACAGTGTGTCATTGCTAACCACATTAGCAACGTTCCTCCACCTTGAAGAAGCTGGGCCTCTCTCATTCGTTCGTTGAGGGCCATCAGTATTAGGTGGGGCTTCTCTGAGTTTTTGTTTGGGTTCAGGTTGCAGTTGTGCGTGTGAGGATTTTAGATATGGTGGGGGTGGAGTATTTGGATGTGACGATGAATCGGTAATATTTGTTGATACGGTTGTTCGAACATTCGACGAATTATTATCACCAGTGGATTGAATTGCGCCGGGCAAAGAGGATAAAAAGTCACCCCAGAAACTGTCTCTACTAAAGGTGCACTCGCTTTCTTCCTGAGATTGATTTAGAGTAGGATTCGTGGACGGGCGTAGTAGGAGCGGGAGGCCACCCTCTTGTGACGTCGGGCTTCTTAATTCGGGCTTTGCAGGACTCGTAGGAGAATCAGACCGTGCCTTCTGCAGTGCTATGCCTTCTTCTGCCCGCATCTTCGCCTGAACACGGCGGGCAAAGGAGTTTGGGTCGCCGTCTTCCCGGAATGACAGCCGAGATCCAGTGGTATTCTCGATACCAAGGGATAGAAAGAAGTCGGCTTGATGGACATTCTTCAGCAGTATGGGTTTCTCCCTTGGTTCATCCGGAGGTTTTTGGCCGTTATAACTTCCACCCATATAAGATGTGTCCTTGGAATCTGATAGTGACTCGTAGGGGTCATCATTCTCCGATTGAGAATATGACCCATTTGTGGCATATGAAGTGGTAGACTGCGACCTGGATCGATATAGAAGAACATCTTTTGTAGGCAGATCAGCTTCATCGCCCCCTTCCCCGATAATGTCAGGCCCATTGCTGCTAAAGGTCACCTTTAAACCTTTACGGCCTTGCTTCTTGGGCGGGTATATCGAATTGGAAATTTTTGAGGTTTGGGTATCGGAGCAAGCCAAGGAATCGCTTAAATCTGGCCATTTATGTGAAACGGAGACATTGACATGAGGGTTGGTTTGGTGATGATATTGCGGCTGGTTTTGGTGTTGTTGGGAGGGTCGTAGCGGAGGTGGGAAGGAGTTAGAGAGGGATTGACAGGACGGGGAGCGGTGGGAGCCCAGGAAGTCATCGACCTGTTCATCTCGAGAGAACTTGGGGCCCTTGTCTTTAAAGAACAGTTTGCCGCGCCATTTGCGTGCCTTGGATTCAGCACCGGCAAAGGGGCTGTCCTCTGAGGTTTCTACGACCATGCTCGAAGACGGTAGCAGTAGCGGCAGCGGAGACAGCAACAACTACGCAAACTCCCACAGGCAGGATTGGATGTGGATGAACAAACATCGGAGGAAATAATACAGAGTCGAAGGACTAGAGTGGTCGGCGAAAAGCGTGCACAATGTCGTTGTTTACAACCCCCTGTGAGCGAATGGAGTTGGATAAGCAGGTCTCACGTGTAGAACAGGCTTGATGAAATAGTAAAATTGACAACAAGATTGACAGGGGGTATTTAAATTTTCAAGGTCAGCAAGGCGAAAGTTGTGGCTGGAGAGAAAGAAAAAAAAAAAAAAAAAAAAAAAAAAAAAAAAAAAAAAAAAGGTGAAAGAGAAGAGAATAAGAAAAACGATTAGAGATGCGAATAGAACAAACACTGCAGTTCCTGAATGCAGCGTGGCAGGGAGAAAACGAGATTAGACCAGATTGTATGTACTTGCGCCTAGGTACATCGCGAACAGAATTACGAAGGAGAGGAGAAGTGGTGCCTCAGGTGAGCTCGACAGGCAATACGAAACCACTTGAGAAAAAGTGGAGCTGGTGTGGATTGAGAGAGTGTCCAGTTGGGCGAATTAGTGATGGAGATTGTGTTTGGGACAGCAAAAGGAGCAACACCACTAGAGCCAATGGCGGGGCCCAGAGGATAAGGCACGGTGCTGCTTAAGTGCTGCTAAACAGCTGCTAAAACTCTGTTGTTGGACTGGACAGCGGGGGTGCCAGACAGAGAGACCTTGCTAACCATGGGACGAGGTCAGCCCTAGACCCCTATGTTTTAATTAAGGATTAGGGAGGGGGTTTAGTGGCTCGTTAAGCGGTGATGAAAAAACAGGGTCATCCATGGGTTCCAACCCGGCAATCAAAATCACGGAGGGTTAAGTGCATGAACAAGTCTGAGCAGAGGAAGAATAAATAGCATTCAACGGGCCTCCTAACGTTGCAAAATTTGTAATTAAATTCCTCTTGTTCCTTGCAGGTGCTCGTCTCTATGTCTGTTATTGCAAACCTGGTATGCTACATCAATGCGTTTCATCAATGGCGCATTACAGAGGGCACGCTTGATCTTCCGGTATAATATGTATAGCATCCAAGGCAGAACCCCTTCATTATTTTGCAGCGAAATGCCATGTGTCAACTGTCAAAGCTCCATCATTCTTCCATTTTTCAAACCTAAGAATAGATTACGAATTCTTCTACGTGCTAATACAATCTCTGCTCAGAATTTTTATGCAAATAAATCGATCGTTATATCTGGAACCATTCTATACATACATTCTGGCTGTGTTTCCCTTATCGTCGAATATACCCAGAAATATCCATGGGTCACTTGAATGTTGTTCTTCAATGCCCAGGTCCATTCACCTGCTCATACTCACATCCACTTCCATCCCCCTCACGCAGTTGGTATGTAACGCTAGATTCAGTGGACCTCATCACCACGCCGTTACGCTTTTTTTTTTGTTGCCATTGATCCTGTTGCTGCCGTTGTCGATACTCCTCTGGTGTGATAATAGCCACTTCACTATCATCTGAGCTTCTAGACTTGCTAAGTGCGTCTTCCAGCTCTTATCCGCCCTCTGCAGGCTATTGAGGTCTCGCCGTGGTTTTTCTCCATCCGTTGTTGAGCGTCAATGCTTGTCCGCGATTGCTGTCAGAATTTTTGTCTGCCTCATAGCTGGGCCCACGATCCGCACCGCTGCCCCCCATATGCATTTTGATGATTGAACGCATGGTTGGGACTGAGGCGCAGATTGTGCTCACGAAAACTTCAAGGGAAGTGCAGAGTTCTTCGGCGGAGGAGTGCCTGCTGTTGTGTTGTTTTTGATTTTTCATTTTTATTTCATTGTTAAGACGGAGCAACGGCAGAAATGGCTCTTCCTCTGCTTTTGGAAAGAAAAGATAACGGACAACTTGGAGAGGTACACGCCACGAAAAATTCAAGTGGGTTGCTGAGGGTGATCGTATGGGTTACTCGTCTTGTTATCGTGGTGCAGAGTGTCAGAATACCAACGCCGAAGCAGAAGATCAAGCCAACTACAATATCACGTTTGACAGCGTCGCTCGCTAACATTTTGACATTTCATCATTCAGGGGGGGATTTACGTATTACCTACTCTTCCGTCGATGAGTAATTTGGATTGTCTTCAGAATGGGAATCGGGAAGAACTGCGAGCAGTATATCGGCCACAATGTGGAACGTGGAGTTGAAATAATTGAAACCCAATATATCGACGCACACAACCGGGAACGTTGAGCTTCACATGACCGAGATAGGCGCGCATATGAAGTTTGTTGTCTTCGGCAAGTCAGTATTTATGCATCCCGTTTTATTCCTATCTTTTGTCGGGAGGTCCATGAAAGGGAATGAAAACAACAAGAGTTGCTGCAACTCCTTGGAGAAAGACGCTGCTCCCAATGGCATACAGGCACTTCATTTGCGTCGGATTCGAAGCTAGTCGGACGTAGAGGAGCACCATGCTGGATTTGGGAATCTGTCCATGCGTTAGGTTATCCACGCTCTTGCCGGTGAAATGAAAAGGGGGGAAAGTTGGTGAACACACCCAAGACCTACATGGTAGAGAATTTGCGACTCCCACGCCCACTACAAGAGAGGGATGTTAGTAAGTATACATATGTCGCTGTTTTCCGATATAAAGTTTTATGTGTTGACAGCTCAGCCATGCGGCGACAAATTCCTAGAAGAGAAGGGACATGCCCGGAAGCGTCACAGTTATGCCAAAGGCGGCCAACTTCTAAATGAACGAATTCATCAGTAAGAGTTGAAAAAAAAAAAAAAAAAGAAGAAGAAGAAGAAGAAGAAGAAAAGAAAAGCAAAAAAGAGAAACCCGAATCGCCCAACACAGCAGCCAACCTATTGGCAGTGGAGCGGAGACTCACAACGGTGCCAAATATGAGGACGTTGTCGACCCCAAACTCAGCCTACCAGAAAAGACTTTGCATAGAACCGGCAATATTCAAAAAGAAATTCGCAAGTCAACTCAGTTGAAAACAAGACCTTGCGAGATCTGAGGGATTAGTCTCTCCTTACCTCAATGAGATAACTATCACAGAAATCCCGAAAATGACATAGCAGCCGAGTTGTAGGCTCGGGTTGCCTCAGTGAAAACCATTTTGCGAGGTACAACAAGAAGACCGTACAAATTGATTTGGCAGGTGAATATGCACGTATGGCCCGGTTTTCAGAAGGATCGAATATCACCCACAACACATCATCAGGGGAAGTCAGGGAGGCATCGGTCTATATAAAGTAAAAAGACAAGCATTCCATGTTTCCATCTTGGATACACGAGAGCAGATATACATGGAGGAAACAACGGTTGAGAACACAACAGGAAAAACTTGCTGCGTGTTGGTCATCCCAGTGACTGACGGTATAGCTAGCCCTGACGGGGCGCTGTTGTCATTTACTTTTAAAGGCCTTGGAACAACGTTGCTCGCAAAAAACAATGCGGCCGTGGACAACGGTCGGATCTACAGTTGTTATACTCCGTACGATTCCTTCAGGAAGCCGATGGAGTTGAACCTCACAACGCGTAATTCCCCCCACCGTGATGTTAGGATGCTTGAATTCTACAGTGTGCATCTTTACTTTCCGTAGCAAGGGTGCTGGAAAGGCACGGACTGTTGTTTAATAAAGGCTGGTCAGCATGGTGGCAAGAGGAACACTCACTGTCCTGCGCTGATGCAGCCAAACCGGTCGTGCAGTGCCACGCGATCCGAATACGCAGAGACAGCTTCTCATCAGCAATATTCTACAAAACGAGTCAGACCTGAAAATACGAAGTACGAGAATGCTGAAAAAATTATTCACCCACATTGTGGGCCAACCTTTCCGTATCCCGTGGTAAGCAAAGCCCGCCATTACCAAAACGTGGATGTCAGATGACGCTTATGTTCTTATTTTCTTATTCTCCGTGTTTAAAATACTTCAAATTTAACAAATCCACCCCAAGCTGTGCTCCGCGAGATTCATTTCCACCCCGGATATTTTCCCCTCCCCCCAAAAAAAAGGAAGAGATAAAAACACCATTCACCAAGAGAGATTCTCTCATCTGGTGACTGGAACAGACTTGTGGCGAAGCACTTGTAGGCTGTGGAGTTATCAGGGGCGGGTTCCACGGGCGCATTAGCCGCTGTAGCAAGTTACAGGTTGAAAACAACACGCTAATCGTTCATAAGTGCAGCAGCGGATATTGGAGCAATGCGAGTGCCACCGTGTTTCATCTTTTGTTAACTCCAGACGCGGCTTTTGGGTTCCAATTAAAACAGCCCACGGTAAACCCTGGCCATATTTCACGCCAGATAAATTCTGGACCAGTGGGGCCAACAACTTTGTCGTGTATCTCAGCTCTACTCTCCGGACTAGTAATATACATCTCTCACTGCTTTCTGTAATATTCTTTAAAGCCCATGTTTTTCCTACGGAAAAATGGCTTATCCCTCACCTCAGGGAATCTGCTGGTTTGTTTCCGTCGTCGCCATCTGCATGATGTGTCAGTTGCCCCTGCATAGTGGCAAGCAGTCCCACTTGTATTTAGAAATGTCGTGGATTACTATTAGTAGCCAATTTCATCGGGATTTGAATTGATAGTAGCCCATGGATTCAACATAACTTCACCTCACAAATAGGACCATGGGCAACATACCATTGGGAATTTGCATACGCCGTTCTAATTCCCGATTTCTGTCGTCCTGGGAGGGGGTTCTTAATATCCTTCTAGTTTTCTTTCAAGTTCTATTGTTGTTTTATTTATTCTTTTCGTTTTCTTGTATCTACTGTTGAAACCCCTGCAGATTAAAGGTTCACGAGAATTTTTATCACAATATCGATTTTATACCCCAGGCAGGCAGATAGTTAGCGAGTAGGGCAAGGATGGCTCAAACATCCCAGAAGCAGCAACGCAGTAGAACGTGTGTCGCACGTCACTTCCAAGGTGGAAGTGCACTATGATCTCTCCGCATCTCTTCTTGGCAAAGAGTTGACGATCACGGAAGAGCAGGAAGCAGAGCAGCGTTTATACAGATGCAGTTTATGAAGCCCATAAACTCCAAGGAGCACGTTGATACCCTCTTTTGTCATTTTTGAGAATGTATGGTTTTCTTTTGAACTTCCGTCTTCCTCCCCATACAAAATAATGACCATCATGACGATACCTGTAAGTGGCTCACACGGGTGCCGTTCGAGCCCTGCTAGAAAAAGGTATTTTACACACCTCCCAAAAGATGGCTCAACCAAGACTGCGGAGAAGTCCTTGTCTATAGAACTGAAAGCGGAGAAGGAACTGATCAGTGTGTAATTTTGTATCCAAAGTGCATCCCTGCAATACATCAACACCTTCAGCACACTGACGAGGCAGTGACAAATCCGTCCGATGAGAATGGCGACAATATTGGGAACCATTCAAAGAGGTCAGGGTAGAAGAAAAACCACACACATCCCTTATCTACCTCGTTTCACAATTGAACGGTATCTTCAAACTCCTGTAAGATCCCCAAAATCGCTGTGTCCTCATAGTGGCAGGGCAGCCTATAATGACCTCTTACGAACCAAGTGTCGACGAGTACCAATCTGGCGAACTCCAATTCTATAAAATTTTCAGGGAAAACGGCTGGAAACCGCAGATGATATACCACTGGTGGTCGATATTGGAGAAGAGAAGGGCCACGCGATTAGCCAGATAAAGCGCTACACTAGTGAGGGCACCAAGGGCCGATTCATTCTTCAGCAACGAAGATTGTTGTAGACGATATCACCGAGGACCTGCCCAGGATTGAGCGTCAAACATACTGCTTTTTCAATATGCAGCCTATCAAGAGTGCGTTCACTGGCCTTATTGAATTCCCTTCTCTTTTCACCTATCTTTTACCCTATGATCGTTAAAAATGTGTATGGAATAATAGATGCCACAGTCTCCTACCTTCACCGCATATTCCACGACTGGCCCGAGGCCATCTGTGTCGAATTCCTGGGCGACATCGCATCAAGTATCACAGACAAGACTCGTCGGGTTGTCATTGCAGATGACATCGTGCCCGAAAAAGTTGCAGATACAGAAGATGCATGGATGGATCTAACCATCATGACGTTGAACGACAAAGCTTACAGAGAAGCAATCGAAGATCCTGCTGAATAAAGCTGGATTCAAGCTGATGGGGGCATTTGCTGGGCCTGGAACAAATTATGCAGCTGTCGAGCCTTTTTTAAAGTGAGTGGGCAGTGGGATAAGACCGTGGGCGTAAGGATAAGGATACCTAGAATGTACCGTATACACATATATTGAAGTAGAGAATATTATTTCGTTTGCTAAGGCAACCGTGCATTGGGAAAGCCTCAAAATTCTGTCATAAGCTCTTGTTTGGTGGGTGGTATTTCTGGCGGCCATACTCACGGACATGCATATATCCATTATTCCTTGGACTTTTCACCAACCAGTCGTATAACTAACATCCTGTTGGGTCATCACTGCCCTCCTGGATTAGGAAGAATCAACAAAGAAACATTTCGGAGTTTGACGGAGAGTCGATAAGATTTTTCCTTGTTTTCTTTTTTGATGTTTCCGGCCCGTTACCATTGTGCGAGGGAGCCGCTCGAGACGGCATTTCCCCTTCCCACCGAGTTAATTCTCTACTTAGTTACCATTCATTGTCCAGATAGTCATACTAAATAACGTAGTTAATTCCCAACCGAGAGAACCACACAATTTTTTTATCTACTAATTCAAAACCCGCTACTACCTAACAAGTAATTATGCCACCAATTCAAATTAAGAAATCCTCAGATTCTCTTTTGAGAGAGGGAAGAATAGAGTGTGCAATCCTTGCTTTAAAAATAGCCTCAATTCACAAAAGCTGCACACCGATTTGAAGTTTCAAATGTTATCCTACGTCATAGACTTAGTGATTGGCCTGCACAGGTGAATTTACACGCAAATTCATATATAAATTACCTTCAGTCGAAGAAAACATGCTTGTTCAATGAATGCTGAATTTAACTAAATGAGAATTACTTCTTCAAGCCAGCATTTGTGGAGAATATGATCAACTATTTTCTCTCATGATGAAATCATACACACCTCATCTCACCAAAAAGTATCAAGTTTAGTGACTCGGAGTTTAATGTCATTATTTTAGATACTATAATTCTAAATAAGCTTAGTGTAAAGATTTAAATAAAGAATTATAAAGAATTAATATAAAATCTTAACAAAGATAATTATTAAATATAACTTCAATTTGAGAATATCTATGATTTTGATAAGATTAAATTTATAATAACTTTGTAAAATGATTAAAATTATCATTAGTATTAAATATTATAATTAAGTAAAGCTTTTAGTTTAAAAATTAAAAATGAGTCATAATGATTGAATCAGTTAATATAACTATCAAATAAATTTTATTCTTATATATCATTCACAAAAATTAAAAATTTTAAATATTTTTTAATAAACTTATGAAGTAACTGACTTAATATTGATTTTAATTAAATTATAGATAGTTAGTATAAAAATTAAATAATTTATAAACTATTTATTTTATAATTGTAAATTTATATAAAGTTGATATATATTTATTTCTTAAAAGTTATTTTATTGTAGAATTTATTTAAAATTATGAAAAAAAAAATAATTATTAGTTTCTATTTATTAGTATATTTTTTAAATCTATTATAATTATCAAATATAAATATTTTTACAGTTTCAAATTAAACTTATGAAGACTTAGTTAAATATGATTTAAATTATTAAAAGGCAAATTTCTTAGATATTATCATAGTTAGAGATCTTGTCAAGGTATTTTCTTGGCACTGCTCTCTTCTCTACATGACATTCATACTTCTCCATCTTTATACAAGATAATTGTATAAATCATCAATGCAGAAGGTTATGAGAATTACATCACTCATTTAGAAGACGCTCTTACCCCCTCTAATCAGATAGAACAGCATCTCATCACATTTCATGAAAAGTAAAAGTTTGATAGAAGCTCAATATAAATAGCTATCTGCCTGACTGTTCATTCTCAATATATCAGCACAAATCTTCATATAGTCACTTCTATCCTCAATTTTAGTTATCTCTTCTATTTGTAGGCATACACTCATCTGCTTTCTTAACTAATCAAGCCCACTCATTCAATTTCCCATATAATCATCTTTACGTGACGTCGCTGTCAACTCCTTGTCCCGGCGCCGCTTCATTTACTTTACAACATATACAAAGATCTTTAAATCATTTAAAATAAGTTTATAACTATTGAACTTGCTCTATTTAAATAAAATTAAAATATTTAACAGTTAAATGTTTAGCGTTGCTGAACTTTTACTCTTTCAGATAACTAGTTAATTTAGCAACTCTTAAATGTTCTAAACTCTATAAAAACTTAGCAACTTTGTCAATTATATAGATAGGTATATATATAACTAAAATCCTGATAAAATAAAGTTTTAAAAGCCCCTCTTAGAGCTTGAAAAGGACTTTGATCAAATTATCAAAAGGTTATCAATATGAAATGATCTATATCATTATTATGAAAAAGTAATATCAGAATATATTCATTGCAAATGAGAAAGTGAAGTAAAAACATAAAAAGATCTACACACAGGGTTCAATCTGAGAAGGGTTTAACCAGGCAAGAAGATCAGGATCTTCTTATTCCACCTTCTGAGCCTGTTGAACAACCCATCATTCAATCCCGCGAGCCTCCATCCCCCGAGCCTATGCTCCGCTCGTGAGCTCCACCACTGTGCAGCAATTGCGGTTCTCTCAGGCATACAAGATCAAGATGTTCAGAACCTAGTGTAATTTAATTCAATTTAATTAGTGGTTGTTGAGCATACATATTTCAAGTTAAAATCGATTAACATGTTGTCCACGATTTTAGTGGATCGCTCGCTTGGGAATTAATTACGTTAATATATGACTAGAAACAAGACTGGAAAATAATCAGGGCATGGGGAACGCGCTCAAGTTCCGATTCATAGTGTATCATAACAAAAGGAGACGCATGGAATCTTCCCAAGGTTCACCTTAGAAGATTGTGAACGCCCGTCCAGTGCATTATGGCTAATCTTCCCGTTTGCTTCCAATTTGGATTTTGAGAAGGCATTGCGACTTGTGTGGGATCATCTTCACTGAGGCGAAGTGGAGATTATGGCATTAATATTAGCTGGATACTTTATGGTGAAAGACGATCTTTTTATTACGAATAATTAAGGAACGGATGCCGCGGAAAATCACCATGGAAGATTGGGGTGGGTAGTTGATATATGTACGTGCTCTGTTGGTAAAGAGGTCGATCGTAGGTCGAGAAGTTCGTAAATTGACTAAGAAAAGGAGAAAAGAAGGATTCATAGAAACTCCCGGGCGACTCGCCGCCCCGTGAATATTTGCTTCAACAAAAATAATTTGGTCCTTTGTCACTTGACTGAGTAATAGGATAAAAATAAAATTATCCGTGCGCAAAAGCTTCTCCTCCAACCTAGGTATTGGTTGTGACTCGAAATATTACGTCAAGATACTTTGTACCGATTCCAAGGACTATAAATAAAGTTGGGTTCCTACTGATAATAGCTCCCTATATCATGGAGGATCAGATATCTTTCTTGAACGGAAGGTCCTGCGTTGTCGCCAGCTTGATTTGTTCCTCTGTATTACCGTTCTGAAAACGGCTAGATCCAGGATATGAGTGCATACGTCCAAAGGGCACAAATGCGAGTGAGTACCTAGGTAGCTAGCTTGGAGCAAAGAAAAGGTCGACCGTCCCAGGTCATGACCCAAGGAACATTTACGCAGAGGGTTGAAGATTTTATTCAGAACTCCACATAGAGTTTTGACCCCCATGAATTTGAAGCCTTTCGGGAGGGCTGGTTGTTCAGATCGAAGATCAACAGCACCAAAGCGTCATTGGCCAATATCGAGTGGCTGTGTTAAGGCTGGGGGCATGAAATGGATGATATACGGTGGCAGGTGATATCGAAATCCTCTGGGACGGGATGAGGAAGAGGATCCACATTTGAGTGAGACAAGCTTTCAGCGGAGGGCATTAGAGATGAAGAAGGTGAAGGAGAAAAATCTTCACATGATTAATGTGGGATGGCGAGTGTCAGTTGCTGTCTGTACATTACTGTATAATTTTACTGCATATTCATGTGTCGTAACTAGCTGGTTATTCGGGTTGCTGGAATAGTCTGAGGAGGCTGAACAACCCAAATGTGATAAGCCTTAACCCAAAAATGCTCAGCTGGAGGGTCTAAACCTCGAAAACGGGGAAACACGTGTAAAAAAGCCTTGGTGTTGGCGGGCTGTCCACTGCGAACAATTTTACGGTTATTGCTTGGTTATTGTAGCTGGAGGTTGATGCCTGTATGAGACAATACCCTTGGAATAATAACCAACATAACTAACTGCCTTGGTAGCTCCGAGCCTCTAGGGGTTTGGAAAGCCGATCAGAAGAACAGGCGACATAAGACAGCCAACTCAAAGACAGTTAAAGACAAGCTCCCCCAGTTTAACCCAGTCTTGAGCACTATAGCGCTAAAATTTATTAACCAAAAACCAAAACCTCAACATCTGGACCTTGGAAGACTCGTCTCGAGCCGCAGCCAAGTTTCTCTTGGCTGATTCCTTGCAACTACACAATTTTTTTTTTTTCCTTTCTTTATTTTCCTTATTTTTATTTTTATTTTTATTTTTTTTTTGTTAAATATATATTATTATTTTTGTCTACCCTACAATTAATTCCCCCGTCAAATCTGTTATCTGCCGTTGAACCCTACATTTCTGGCTCTCCTCTTGAAACCCACCGCTACCTAGGTTGCCGTACTCACCCCTCGCTGCTCTACCGTCTGGGATTAGTGACTCGTTTTCAAGGTTGTTGTTTGAGGGGAAATGCTTCGGATCGCTTGACCAACGTCGGGAGGTTTCCGGTCAACCGCGTGCCGTTTTCGCCCTCAAAACCCATCGATCAACCCACATTATTTCATTCACTGGGAACTGTGGCATTTTGATCCCTGGTGAGCAAAAAAGGACGCTGTTTGGTAGCTGTAGAGAGCCCTCATATTGCATCGCGGAACAGAGAGCGCTAGTTGCTTTAAAGCCGGACCAGAAGGATTTTTTTTGGATATTTGCCGGAATTGTGGATCGAAGAGTTGGGAGGGACTGTCCTCCGCTTGGAGGCTGTCTCATTTATTCCAGGTGGTCGTGATGGGTCGGATCGGTTTAGGAACGGTTCACTCGCATGGTTGCCCGGCTTTCGGGGAAAAATGTTCCACTGCCAGGGACAGGCGGCGGCAGAACCCACATCAACAGCAGCAATGCAGGGAATCTGATTTCTGTGTTGATGGATGGATGGAGTTTCAGCGCTTTCGGATATCGACTCGACGAGGGCGACGAAGACGACGAAAACCCGTGGGGTTGGGCACTAATGCGATGATATTGCTGTTGTCGATGTTCATTGCTCTCGCAACACCTCTAGCAAATGCAGCTTTCGTCCAATTCGAGAATTGCCTCCCGCAATCCATCATCCATTCCAATCCCCTCCAGCTCCAGTTCGAGCCAATGTTTGTCTGGGCTGAGTTTAACCTCACTTCAGAGGCCAAAAATCTAAATGTGACGGTGTACGGGAATGTCACTGGGATTGCGACGCAGGAGCCCTATCCACCTCCGAATTCCCCCAGCTGGTCAAATCCAGAGAACACCGTTGGGAAAATAGTTGATGTCGATGCTCAAAATAACATGCTCTCGACCATATTTACTAGATTTGAATTCCTCAGCTATACCCCATATGTCGCCCCTCCAGCACGGTTCTGCGACTCCTTGGTCCAAGGACAGTGTCCGCTGGGACCAGTTTTTTTTTCTAATGGGTATGAATCCCCCATCGATATACTCTATATATATATACATATATATAGCGTCACCTTTGGATAATTGATTAACGTCTGTGATTATAGAACTCCTCCGGAACTACGAGCTTTTTCCGTTTCCCATGATCTCTTTTCCTCTTATGCCTTCACGACGATAACGCCGTTGATTACAGTTACCTCCGGCAATGCAGCCAGGTCATTGGTCGTTTGCGTGTCCGCAGATGTCACCCCGAGCTTAGGATCCTCACTAAACGACACAGTCAGATACTTGCCTCTTGTCATTCTCATTTTGGTCGGCATCGCCACGGTAGCTGCGGCCATGTTCAGTCCATGGGGCTCACTGGATTTCTTTCGATGGACTTCCAATTACGGACGAGATGAGGACTTGCTTAGACTTGTAACCCCCGGATTCGCGGACTGTTTACAGTATATTCAATTTATCGTCTTAACCGGGTCACTTACGTTGAATTATCCGGGATTCTATCAACCTATCGTAAGCCGGATAGGATGGTCTGTTCTCATGTTCAATCAAAGTTTCGTGAGCCATGGAAATGGCACACAACCACTCCAGGATGGAGTGTACGTTGCCAACGCAACTTACGGTTTGGATCGAATGCGCCAGCTTATTGGAATGTCTTCTGTGAAGGATATTTGGGCGGGGATGGTTGTTTGGCTCCTAGCAATTCTTGGGTGTGTTGTGCTTCTCATCCAGCTTGGGTTCGGGCTTCGATGGCTTCACCATCAGGTCACTCACGAGCCGGAGGAAGATCTACGCGCCAAAAACTTCCCATTCACCATGGGCAACGTCATTCGGATCATTTTCAATTTTTTCCTCTTACCCATCGTGTCGTTGTCTATGTTTCAGCTCGTCGTTACTCGTAATTCTCCTATATCTACGGTTGCTTTGGCCGTAGTGCTTCTCGTTTGTCTGGTCGGATTTGCTGCTTGGTTATTACTGCTGATCACCCAAACTCGTCCGAGGTCATATATGTTTGATGACCTTCCGACGGTTCTTCTTTACGGCCCGTTGTATAATACGTTCTCCGATAGTGCCGCCGCCTTCTCCGTGGTCTCTGTCCTTCTCACATTCGTGCGCGGAATCGCAATCGGAGCTGTTCAACCTTCAGGAATTGCACAGATCGTACTCCTTGCCATTTGTGAAGTTGTCCTTATCATAACCTTATCAGCATTCCGTCCTTTCGCACGGCCAACATCTATGACATTATACCATACCATTTTTGCCGTCGTTCGCTGCATTACAATGCTTTTGAGTGCTTCCTTCGTTCCGTCCCTGAAGGTTGGTCACGCAGCACGAGGTTGGATCGGATATGCCATCCTTCTGATGCATGGGATGGTGTTAACTTTTGGATTCTTTCTGAATGCTATTCAAACCCTGGTAGAGGTGCTTGCTCGGCTTGCTGGTGCTGGCGGTGAGGGTGGGGTTGAAGGAGGTGCGGCAAGGGGTGGGCTGGTGAAGGTATGTATTTGTTCTAATAAAATATTATCGCCCGTTGTGTAAGACAACCCATCTGTGGTTGTAGCTTCTGGTTTATACACTCGATCGTTGACACCTCCTTTTCTAGGTCTTTGGTATGCGTCAACTCTCTCGAAGAGTCCCGCAACGGCCTCATCATGTTCCTCGTCACAGCATCAACTCAGAAGCAGCGATGCTAGGACCAGATCGAGAAAGACTCTCATCTCATTTAGATGGCGATAGAACTCGAAGCTTTTCTACGAGTTCAGCACTGTTATTGAACCGGTCTGTGGCGACTGAGAATCGGATGAGCGCCGGTTTTGAGGCCAGCAGCATTCATGGAGTAGGCCATAGCCGGGGAAGTGGGAGTGGACCATACACGCCTTCGACTCCAGGAGGTATCTCACCTATGGTGCTTCCTGGCCAACAGTCGGGAGACGGTGGATCACCGCGAAGCGGGATGGTGGGTATGAAGAACGATGCTGGCCCGTACTATCGTCCTCCGAGGCAACGACGGGCTACACTGGATGGGATGTTACCTAGCAGCCGCAAACATAATTCCTGGACAAGTGGTGACTGGACCAGAAGACAATCGGGCATCAATGCCGACGGTGAAGATGCTGATGTTTATTATGGTCCCCCTATAGCCGGAAACAGCACTCCGGTCCCAGCTTACCTTGGAGCTCCTAGAGATGATTCGGATGCTGACATGGACGAGCCTGGTCGCCCAAGGACGGATTATGCTGTCCGAGAAGTCGACTTTTATTATCGCGTCCGAGGCCCTGCTCTGTCCCGTGCCGCAACTCGAAAACTGAAAACCGGTCCAGCCGATCCTACTGGCCCGGTATCTTCCGCGACTGGCTGGTTCCGTGGACTTTTCCGTGGTAAGACAAGGGATAAAGGCAAAGGCTTCGAGGTAGTTCGCAGCACGAGAGCCCCACCACCAGGATTGATGCCACATCCGGAGCAAGCGCAACCCTTCCCAGAACCATATCACGACAAACCTGATGCCACAAAAAATCCCGAGTTGGATGTAACACAGCAGACTCGTAGTAAATCGGATACCTACGAGACTCCTGATGAAACGCCCAGATATGAATCGAAAATACAAACGGAAGTAACACCCCCCTCATTACCTGCCATCGAGGCGAGTGGAGATATCGAGCTTCCGCGTCGCACAGGCTCAAAAAGCGAAACCTATGGACAACAAAACCTTGCGATTCTCCCTCCCGCCATCCCCCGTAAAAGCTCCAAACGACACTCCTCAGCCGACTCAGCAGACCGTACACTTGAAATAGGAATGCCACCCCCGACCTCCTCCGATGGCAACCAGGAGACATCGATGGACAACAATTCAAGTACCCAAGGCCCTCAGCCCCAATCACAAGCAACCACTCAACCCACACGGCTCCCTTTTGGCTCAAAATCCCCCTCAGTGCGAAGTGAGTTCGTCTCCACCAGATCAACAAGCTCCAGCATCCAGAACACAACAGACGACGAGAACAACAGCGGTAGTAGATCTGATAATAGACGACAGGTTTCGTCACCGTACATGGTATCTAACCGTCGTCAGGGACGGCCGTCGAGCGTGGGGTTTGTCCCAATGCACCGCGCCAGCGATCACATACATGTTAGCGACAGCACGCCGTTTTCTGGAAGTTCGGCGGAGATAGTTGGGGAGCCTTCTTCTTCTCCTTCTATGTAAACTTATACATCAAAGAAGAAAGGAAAACCGAATCACCACGTTAAATAGACGAAGAATATTATGGGAATTATCTTCAAGACTGTAGGTCAAAAGGACTCTTGGAATCTTAGTGCATGTTTCCCGTACCCCCCTTTTCTTTCTTTCTCACTCTCTATGTTTCGCGAGTGTTTGTTTATCATTGTGCCTAATCTCTGCACACTATAGTAACTACTGACGAATTTCCTTGTCCTTATTTTCTTCATTTGCCATACTTTCATTCATTTCCCTTTTGTGTTTCTCAGAATGGCGTATTTGGAGGATAGGATTTCTTTATGAGTCCACATGTTTAAATTTGGGACGGACGGGCGCGGGGCTTGTACTTTTCTTCTTTTTAACAGGTATTTTTCCTTATAGTTGTATTAGCATGCTATGCAGTCTTACTCTTATTCCTTCTCTTCTTTCTTTCTTTCTTCTTTCTTTTTGCTTGCTAGTCCTTTTTAACCTCATTGTTCTTGGTCGGCAAAATGCATGCTGTTGTAATTATGATAGATAAGGGAAAGAATATTGAATCTGTTTTTGTTCACTTCTTGTTCTTTTAGTGGTAAATTTCCTGATTTCCTCCACTCATATGCCGATATATTCTAGGTGACATTGATTCTAAGGCGGAGTACCTGATACCTGTACAGACTTGAAATCTTATCACTTTGGGCTCCTTCTGATTTGTTTCGCACCAGAAGCTTTAGTAGGACATCTATCTTCGTAGCCGTAACAAGGAAATGGCTATTGTTATCCACTCCGTTCATAGTCATCATAGTCCACTGATAAACTTTTATATTGGGCCTCTCCCGAGGTCCCATACAAACTTCCCGGTTTGGTTTAGCGCAGTTCCAGCCTATCAATCAACCTCCAACCCTCAACCACATTCGTTAAACATCGCCAACCTCATACCTAGAGCCACCTATAGGTGTACTTCCGACCTCTCTGTGTATATATCTCTCTTTTGCAGCTGGGCCCGGGAAGTCATATATCATAATCTCTTGGTCCATAGTTGTCTTGCAGCTCTAGATTCTCGGTGACAACGGGTTCCCGCGTGGCAAAACCCAAGCAACTAGTTAACCCTTAACTAACCGACATCGAATCCCCCAATTCCAGTCAGTTGACTTTTCCCCTCCTGCATGCCTGAGACACCTTGTTTGAGAAAGGCTGAGAAGGATTGGATCTCCACTCGACACAGAACTGACTACCTTTGCCCTTGAGTTTTCTATTTTCATTCTCGCCTCGCCTGGCACGATTATTCAATGCCAGATTTACGCGGTAGTAAGGCTAACAGTTCAGTTTCCTTAATTGCGCATTTCAGCGTGTGACTGGAGAACCTTCTGACCCTCGCGGGGCGGACACATACGAGAGCGCGAATCCAGCGCCACAACGTCCTCGGGTTCTGCCCGCCTTGGTGCTGGCAGGAACTCGGGAACGAGGTCAATAACCGCCAAAAGGGACGACTCATCCGCACCGAGACATATCATCCGTAAATTAACGTCATCACCAGCATCGCCTTTTGAACATTCCGCTGTTTCTCCCTTATATAGCGCCTTTAAAATTGTTTTCAGATCCGTGCCAACCTGGAATATCATCGATATATAGCTAATGACGTTGAATTGTCGTCCAAGCGACGGAGATTGCTCTCATCTCCTCCCTCAGGTAGAAGACAAACGTCATTTCTAAAGTTCTTCCGCTGCGACCCAGACCGGCGTTGCTGCGCTCGATGTCATCCCCAGCATCCGGCTCCGCGTCACCGTTGCCATCCTCTTCCACATCGAACCCCGCTTCCTTTGGTGTTCCCCTCATCCCATGCACATCCAATGAGGGCCCCCGTTCCAATACTGCAACCACCCCCATCCCATACGCCTCCGCCTCCGCCTCCTCTTCTTTCTCCTCCCGCAACTCGCTTCGAAGGGTCAGAACGACACCGGCTGTGTTGGGAGATTCTCAGGGTTTATCGCCAAGTGCCACTTCTGGACATACTCTGTTAGAATTTTTGCAAAACGAAGGCCCCGAGAATGTTGATAGTAGACAAGGCCAGGAGGCGGGAGATGCACGGAATATCAGTGCTATGAACTTGGAGAGAAAGAGAAGGCTGACAAGCACTAGCGACGGCACGGGGCAAATTTACCCTAACGGTCCTGCACCTTCGGTTGATTCTGGCTCGTCGAGACCACGTCCGGGACCTTCTGTGACGCCTTCATGGAGACGCAGTAGTCTAGGGATTCCGGGGAACTCGAGTGGGAATGCGATCGACCTGTCAGCGTCTCCGGAGTCGGTGACGCGACAACTCAACTCGTTGCGGCATCGAGAGAACAGCTTCACGGATTATGATCTACCACGTTGGCAGCCTGATTCTGAAGTTTCCAAATGTCCCATTTGCAATACCCCTTTTAGTTTTTGGTATAGGAAACACCACTGCAGGAAATGCGGCCGTGTCGTTTGCGCTTCTTGTTCACCGCACAGAATCACCATCCCGCGTCAGTTTATTGTTCGCCCTCCAGAATCAGGTAGACAACTCTCAACACTGCTCCAGCCAAACCCTTCTCAGATTCAGATTATTAGTCTCCTTGATAATGTTGAGGAAGACACCTCTGCTACTTCTGGTGTGCATCTCAGTTCTCGTGGACAACTAATACAACAAAGAGATCGCTACCGGCCGAATTCAGCTTTGGGTGGTGGAGAAGAGGTTCGTTTGTGTAATCCTTGCGTTCCTGATCCCAACCCGGAGCCTCCCAGGCGATACTCCAGCACTTCTGGCTCATTGTTGTCCGGTTCTGGACGACTTTCGTCCTCTCTTTCGACGTGGACAGATGATCTTGCTGGGGTTTCCCATGCACCAACCAACCGCCATTCCGCATTTCCTGATTACTATAGGCATGGCGTTGGACACCGACGCGATACCAACCATTTTCATCGTCCATCTGCTTCCCACTCTGCAGCTGCAACTATGCCGCGGTCTCAAGAAGCGCGCGATCTCCGACGACAACGGGGTCGTGGCATGATAGTTAGTTTTGTCTCATGCTCGGCTTTTTTTCTATTCCTTTTGAACAACATGGTATAAATATGAGAACATATGTTGACTCTTGAACTCTAGTTTCAACCTGAAACTCCCGAGATTCAGCGAGCGGCCGCCCAGGAAGCGGTGACCGATGAAGGCTTGCCATCATACGGCAGCTTTGATTACACAGTTGTTCCAAATTTTCGCGGCATACCACCAAGATACCAGTCAACGCAGCAGGTCGCTGGCGGCCAGTATCCGCGTTACTCACCCCCGGCATATTCGTTGCCTTCAAGCACGTCACTTTCAGTAGGAATTCCCCTTAACCCGCCGTTTCTTGGTTACAGATCATCCAAGGGATTATTTACCTCCCTCATCGAGATATACGATTCACATACATGTACTTGAACTAACGTAGTGAAAATAACCAGAACTCCCGCCACCACTCCATCCACACCTTCCCGCATCACATGCCCTTACACCGCCGCGGGCCAGCCTCACCCTCGAGCCGGAACCGCCTAGTATCGCCCGCATCCACCTCCACCTCCACTCACCACCGCCCCCCGATCGATGAACGCGACATTTGCCCCATATGCAGCCACATCCTCCCCGCACGAGCCGCAGATGGCAGTGAAGAAGCACGCGAAGCCCATGTCCGCGCCTGCATAGAAGGCCACGGACGACCCATCATCGACATTACTTCCCCTCGCAGCTCTGGTCATAGCACCTCACAACACTCTTCATCAAATCACGGCAGCAGTTATACTAACGACCATGGCGATCACCACGCAGATCGTCCGCTGCGGATGCTGCCGTTTACGGCGACGGAGAAGGATTGTGTAGGAGAAGATAGCGGGCCGCAGGAATGCACGATTTGCATGGAGGAGTATGAAGTTGGGGATCCGCTGGTGAGGTTGGAGTGTTTGTGCAAGTTTCATAAGAGGTGTATTGTGGGATGGTTTGAGAAGAAGATGGAGTGTCCCGTCCATAAGGTGAATTAGACGGGGGGTAGCTATACCTTGGTTTTCTATTCCTTTCTTTGATGTTCTTTAGGGTGGGCATTACTACATTGCTTGACCATGCATTGGCTATGTTTATGTTTTGATGCTCGTTTCTGTGCATGTGAGTGGGCGTTTGGAGTTTTTTTTATTTTATTTATTATTTATTATTTATTTATTTATGTCACTTCCCTGCTATGCCAGCATTAACCATTGGAGCTTTTCGGGCCCTAACTATTGGAAGAGGGGCAACGCTTTTGGATATTATGGATATACTTTCCCTTTGTATCTGGTGTATTCAGGTCAGCTTGCAATCATTTGAAACTGTTCTAAATATTGATGGACATCTGTCATCTCTTCTGTGTGAAACCATTATCGTCGCATACAGAGCATTCACTTTCATAGATATCTGTCTGATAAATAATTGGCAAAGCAGCGTAAGTAAATAAATACATGGATAAAAAATAAAATAAAATATTTATTGCTTATTCCAAGCAGTTATTCCAGGCTCCCATATTCTATCTGCAATTATTGGCTTACTTACCCACAACCAGATTGAATACGAAAAACGAGCTGCATTCTCCCAAGTCCCATTCTCGTTGACTCAGCCCTGGTAGTTCAATAGTTAGACGAGCGTTGGTTATTTCCGAGCATAATAACGTCGACCGTCATCCTCACCTCACAGCAAACTCCTCGTCCTCCTCAACTCCCGGTCTCTGTACTCTGTGTCTCTCTCTGTCGTATCTCTCCCGGTGCTGTACTCGACACTATCGGTCATCGAATCGACATGTCCTGTGCCTGACAGGGCCAAACAAGCCCGCTCTGTCCGAAATTTCTGCACTGGCTGCCTCAGGCATAATATGTCTGGCGCACACTATTAGGCCTGCCTGCCTGGCTACTGTTAATGTATGTATGTATTTTACCACAGAACTGTAGCTTGGGAGAAAGATGAAATTGAAGAAAAAGACTATTAACAGTTTATCTTGCTGACTCGCGATGGTAATAGAAGACTTGGGAAGAGCAGTGCTCGCAACAGCACAATCAAAAGGCGTTACACCGCAGCTATTTGACGTCTGGAAAGTCTCGTCTCTTATCTGAGGGGTCTTGAAACGGGCTATATAATAATTTCTTTTTAACTAGTTAACTAGTTATTAACTACATTATCATTACAATTAAGTTGCCTGAAGACGCGCCGAAGAGTGGCACCATCCACGTAAACATCTGATTTCCATGGATGCCGATCGGCGAGCTCCCTTCCGTACTTCCGCCCCTTCGCAGCACTCATCATCCACCCCGTCCTCCGAACATAGCATTCCGCATACCCACACCTACAATTATGATAGCACAAAACCGCAGTCTCCGTACTCGGCAACTCTTGGTCCCAGTACACACGATGATGATGACGATAATTATGACGGCGCCCACGGCACCAAGGCCGGGACCCGGACCACCAATACTGCCGCGTCTGCCGACGACGTGAGCAACATTACCAATACTAACTCAATTAATAATAATAATAATAATAATAATAATAATAATGGTGCTCATACTGTCAATGGTAATATCAACAATGATCCTTTCCTCGACCTGAAACGCCCGCGTGCCTGCGAGGCCTGTCGCCAGCTTAAGGTGCGCTGTGATCCTCACACAGAGGATCCAGATGGACCATGCAAACGTTGTGCAAAGGCCAATCGACGCTGCGTCGTTACGGTGCGGACTCGCAAGAGACAGAAAAAGGCGGATAGTCGCGTTGCTGAATTGGAGAGGAAGATTGATGCATTGACTGCGAGTTTGCAGGCGTCTAAAACTAGAAATGATGGTGATATTAGAGGTGTTGTTGGTGATGGGTTGGAGAGTCCCCAAGTACCGGGAGCAGAGGGGCTGACTACTTCGCGTTGGTTGACGTTGCGTCCTGATAGTGAAGGTCGGCGTAGCACCGTTGGAAGGGAATTGGGTCACACGCCAGGTCTAGTTGGGAATAAGAGATACTCCAGCGGGAATTTTAAGCCTACGCAAGAAACCTCTGCGATACTAGCGCCATTGGCTGCGAGATCGCATAGCCCAATGACGGAGGGTTTATCGACACTCCATGATGGCACCGCGACGGTCCCTAGTGATCATGGCGATGGGAATGCACCTGATCCCTGGCCTCCGTTATTACCTCTGATCGACAGGGCACCCAAAGTTCGCTACGACCATGAATACACTGATGTCATTGATCGTGGAATCGTGGATCAGGCATGTGCCCTTAAGTCCTTCAACCGCTATGTGAACAATATCTCCCCACTGTTCCCATGCGTCGTCTTCCCTCCTGAAACTACCATGGCGGAAGTGCGTCGGACTAAACCGGTGCTCTTCCTAGCTATCCTATCCATATCCATTGGTGTCTTCCGGCCAGAGGTCCAGGTCCCTCTATTGAACGAGGTTTACCGCGTATATGCAGACCAGGTGGTTGTCAAAGGGTCAAAATCCCTCGAGCTAGTCCAGGCCCTCGTGATTTCTGCGATTTGGTATATCCCTCCGGATCACTATGAGGAGATGAAGTTTTTCCAGCTCATCCATATTGCGGTGGCGATGGGAATGGATCTTGGGATGAATAGGAGGACGAAGTCGAAGTCGAAGTCAATGGGCATGTGGAGGGACATAGTGGGCAAGAAGGCTGTCATGCTGGATCCTGATGCGCCGGAAACGAGGCGAGCCTGGCTCGGGTGCTATTTTATGAGTGTTAAGTATGGAGTCCAACTACCTTCTCTTCTATTTCTCGCGATTTTAATTCGACCTGCGGAGTATATCACGCTTTGCATCAGAATCGTCGTATACTTAATTTGAAAGTGGATGGTAGTTGCTGACGCACTGGAATAGTGTCTCAATGTCACTTAGACGACCACTTCTCACTCGCTGGCACCCATACATGGACCAATGTCTCGAAATCCTCGGGACGTCACCCGATGCGTTTCCCTCTGATAAAGCTCTCATTCATTGGGCAAAACTGGCGCACATTGGTGAAGAGATTCTCTTCCAGTTTTCCATGGATGATCCTGTTACAAATGTGGATATCACAGATCCCAAAATCCAATATGCTTTGAAAGGATTTGAACGACGTTTAGAAAAATGGCGAAAAGGGGTGCCGTCTGAGTGTTATTCTCGTAAGCTGTTTTCGTTATTGCGTTGAGTTCTTATTATCAAATATAATGTATACAGAAATTTATTACCCTAGCTCTTGCTATGTTGTTTCTGACATCAATGATCAGCTGTGATGCACCACTACGAACTCATAATCAACCTGTACATGCATGAAATCGGCATGCACGCGGACCACAATATCGACGACTTCAAACCACCCTTCGCAAACAGCCTTGACTCCCAAACTTCCGTTGACCTAGGCACACCAGCCCATGTCGCTGCTCTGACCGTCTGCCTCACTTCCATCCACGAAGCCTTTGAGACCATTTTCTCCATTGATAATCCCATGCTTCAGTGCCTCCCCACTATTCATTTCGTTCGTACAGCATATGCCTCCGTCGCTCTCATTAAACTATACACCGCCGCATCGCACCCTTCCACCCGACTGGGACAGGTATTCAATCCCACCCACTTCAAGATCGAGCATCTCCTCGACAAGCTCATTCAACATTTAAAAGGCTCTGGGGACCATGAACGTGGACGAGTATCTGCGAGATTCTCCCTTATGCTAGGGATGCTGAAAGTTTGGTTTGTGAAGAGGGGTGAGGGAAAGCAGATGACCATTGGTAGCGGTCACTGCTTTTTTCAACCGAGGGATCTTCGAGCGTATACGGCCCCTGACCGTGGGAGATCAGAGCCAGAGAGTGAGTATCAGAAGAAGGTTAGTGCTGAGGTTCTGTTTACATTTTGATTCCCCCTCAGAGTCCTCTTTCCTTTCTTGTATTTAGAATGAAAAAAACAATCCGGTCTCTTCGACAAGCTTTCGCTAACTTATATCTACGCCACATATAGCCCCCTCATAGTGCAGAATCGACACATTTATACCTCCTAAGCCAGGCAGACGTGGGTCGTCCAGAGATTAAAACTCGATCTGAAAACAACCCAAATCATGATCAAAATGTACACTCCCCGCAGGAATCTCGACTGTCACCCCTTACCCAACCCAGCGTTTCTCCTCAAAGTGCCCATATTGATACTAGGGACGCCCGTGCACTCCCCATTCAGCCAACCACAGCTGCCACCGTCAGCACCACCTCCAACACGGTCCCAAACCAACCCAGGCCTACCTACGGTCTATCAATGGGCATGGGCGCTTTCCCCAGTGCCTCAAATCCACCACTCACATCCCAGTATCTACCCCAAATTCAGGACCGAAATCACGGTTTCAACCCCCTAGATTCAGGAGGGCTTAGTGGCCTGCAGCAAGCCTTCTTGCTAGACCAGGATCAGCAGATGGCGTTCCAGCCAGATGAATTTGCAGTGTTGGGAGCTATGTGGGATGATATATTTTTTGGCTTCCCTCTTGATGAGACTGCAACGCCGTTCTAATCAAACACCAAATACGAAAAGCAATTAAAAATTGAGGATAGTTTATATGTACAGCATTTGTTTCCATATCACTCTACTTAATCTCTCCGAATCTCTCCCCTCTCTCATCTCTTATCATTTTGCCGGTTTTTAAAAACTTCACAAATTTAGCATCTGTCCTTCGACGACTTCGCTGGTTGGTTGATGACGAATGAATAATGATCAGCAAAACAAAACATTTGGGCGAAATAAAAAAAAAAAAGAAAAGAAAAGAAAAGAAAGGAAAGGAAAGGAAAGGAAAATTGTCTCCACTCTTCCTTACTTATCACTGATCCTGTTCTTGGATTTCTATTTTTGCGCCTCATTCTGCATTCAATACTGTACAAAATAGTTATGATGAGCCCACACCTTGCAAATTTTACAACCATATCAAGACTGTCCTACTGCTCTTGGATGTATATAAATACTACATTTTGCATATTCTAGTTGTCTTGAAAATTTTTCATATCAAATTGAAGGCTCCTTGGACAAAGTTATGACAGGGCTTGGGTGGGTCATGGAGAGCTCAAAGCAGAACGATCAACAGTCTCCACCGCACTAAGCAATGATTTATCGCGCTGTTCTCATGCACCATAATTAATGCTTCTAGACAACAAAGCTTGGCTACGTTAACTTCGACACTTCGGGCCGACTTACACCATCAACCACAATGCCATGTGCAGGTATGACACCCGTACACATACATACATTACAGATACGTTCACGTTGTTCAACCGATTGCATTCCCGAAATTCACGACGAAGGGGTCCGAATTGTAGGCATATTTGGTATTCATATGAGATGCAATAGTGATGCACTTCGGTTTTGGATCTAATGCACATGAGCGACGATTCTGGCTATTGAGACGATGTTTTCGGGCCAGGAGTTGATATTGGATTTCTTAGTGCTTACTAGTCTTTTCGACAAGATAAAAAGTGTTGAAAAACAGATACGCATTCCCGGTTTTCCTGCCCACCCTGCGATATTCATTATGTGACAGCCCATTGTGCGCTATTTTAAAACAGGGCCTTAATTCCATACCGCCATCATCTGGGGAGAGCTAAATGACAAGGAATTGAATTGACTTACCCTTTCTGTACATTGCTTCCATAGGACTTGCTTCTGTTATTTTGGTCCTTGAGGTTCATTTTGATAGGATTTCCGTTGAAAATACCAATCGGAGGCTTCCCAGTTGAAAATTAAGGCTGCGGCAATGCATGCGTTTTATTTCTATGAATTCCCCAATTCAGCAACTCATTGCAGCTTTAAGATGCAGGGTGTTCATCTGCTCCAGTTGGCGGTTAATTTCTACTGTATTAATTAGTATTCTATTTATCTTTGACACAAACCCACCGCCCGAACGAACTGCGAGAAACGCAAACAAAGCAGGTTGTGGCAGTTACACGATTCGCCGTCAAATTCCAGCTTCGCGACACGCAAGATCTCTGATATAAAGTTTCCTGACCCCCCCTGGAGCGTACATTGTACCTCAGAGAAAAGGCATATTCTCATATTCTCTACACGCATTCATTACTGGTGTTTATGGATCCCGTCGATGTCTGAACCAAACATGCCTGACAGAAATTCAATCCACACAACCTCTATATGGGGTATTATCAAAACCTCCCTCTCTCACGCTACCAACAGTACTCCTACAAAAGGAACAGAGGATGCTAAGTTCATCAAACAAACCAATACCACGGCCTCTCACGAGCCAGAGAAACTCGCAACCATTCGCTCGAAGGGTATATACCATGGCATTCCAGTCATCCCGGAGTCTAACTCATGCAAGGGGCTCTCAGTCATTGTCACAGGTGCCAACGGCATATCGGGTAACCACATGGTTCGTGTCCTGGCTGAGTCTCCCCAGCGTTGGGCAAACATATATACCATGTCGCGCCACGCGCCCGCCGTGGATTGGAAGTATGCGAATGTCAAGCATCTCGAATTGGACTTCTTGAAGAGCTTGCCAGAAGAACTGGCTGAGATGATGAAGCAGAGAGGGATTGAGGCGTGAGTTTGTGCCGTTCTTTTCGATAATTTTAATTTTTCTTTTCGACTCTAAGAGGATCGGCGAAGGAAATGGGTATTCGTTAAATTGATCGCTGGCTAACAATGTTGTTATTTCGAGCGTGTCAGCGACTATGTCTTCTATTATTCGTATATCCAGGTTCCACCAAAAACAGGCGGTTCAATATGGTCAGATGCCCAAGAGTTGTGTGATGTGAACGGTAAGAAATGATTGCTCTGAAATATACCTCTCCTGCTTTTGACTTCTTTCCGAACAGTGACCAAACTAAAACTGAAACCTATATGTATCAGGCGCAATGCTATCCAACTTCCTTAAAGCTCTCAAACTTGCCTCGATCACGCCAAAACGCTTTATGCTCCAGACAGGTGCAAAAACCTACGGCTGCCACCTGGGCACTCCGAAATGCCCTCTGGTCGAATCAGACCCACGCGTCAAACTCGAACCAAACTTCTACTATGACCAAGAGGATCTCCTTTTCCAGTACTGCCGGGAGACAGGTGCAAAATGGAATATTGTCCGCCCTTCTTTCATCCTCGGAGCTGCCAAGGATGCTGCTATGAACTTAGCATACTGTCTTGGTGTCTTTGCAGCTGTTCACGCACATTTAGGCAAACCGCTGGTATTCCCTGGAAACGTAGCTTCGTTCGACGTTATCAGAGATTTGTCCTCAGCTACATTGAACAGCTATCTCGCGGAATGGGCTGTGCTGAATCCAGATGCACCCAACGAGGCGTTTAATGCATGCGATTGCAGCGCACTTACTCCCGGTGCTCTTTGGGCCAGCCTTGCGAAGCTTTATGGAGTTGAATATAAAGTCCCCGATCCGAAGGCCGAGTATCAAAGTTTCACGATGCCGTTCGACCCTCCTCGTGGGTAAGTTGTTCTGCTTCTCCTGTTGTGCTCCACAGATGTCTCGGCGTAACTTGTGTATGAGGCACAGAAAAGGAAGAAACCAAAAAAAAACCTAATAAATGCTGTCACTCAATTCCAGATTTGGACCTCCCGAAAAGATCGAATTCGCGTACAGCATGGCAGCATGGGCGTACGACCCACTCGTGCACAAGGCATGGCAAGAGCTCTTACAAAAACACGGCCTCATCCAGGATCCATTTGCCATCCCCGCTGAACGAAATCGGATATTCGGTCTTGCTGACACAGCAATTTTGGGAGGAATGCCAGTGCAGTTTAGGTGAGATTTTTTTTCGCTTGAAAAGACTCAGCGTGGAGCCGTCTTATACATCTCCCGTCTCTCCGGGTGTGTTAACCAAAATTCGCCATGTATATACTGACACGCCTTCCACGCAGCATGGACAAGGCTCGCAAGTTTGGCTGGCACGGTACCGTTGATAGTTTAGCGTCCTTGCGAAATGTCCTGGAGGAGCTTGTTGAGATGAAAATGTTGCCACCATTGCCCAAGGCTGAAGGTGTAATCAACCATACCCCTTGACACTTTCATATGGTTCTGCTGCTTTCAACCATTTTAACTTTTTCTATTGTTTCCCTCATCAGGCGTTGGCGTGTACATGACTCCCTTTCAGTAATAGGGAAGACAGATGGAAACACAAGGCTGATTTGGGTTTGCTCGATGGAAACGTGTTCAACATGAATTCTGGTATACAGACACATTGGCGAATCCTGGTACGGAATAAATGACTTGCAAAACACGCGACCTCATTAGCTAAAGATTGCGGAGTAGTTATTCGTTCCAGGAATTCGTGTGACATGGCGTTGATGGGAGATCAGCTTGTGTGAATGACATGAAATGATAGCCATGCATAGCTATGAAGCTAAGATATGTCTTGTCTCCATTGTCTCTCAACTTCTAGGGTAAAGTTCTGAAATAAATGCAGGAGACTAATTCCTGAAAACACCACTATTAATTAGGTTTAGGTTTTGGACCACAGTACAAACATAAACAATATAAATCTGCCCAGAAAATTACTTTACATTATTAGATTAACTTTAGAATAAAATCAGATCCTGAGCTCAGGCTTCAAGTTTATCTGTCATTAGCAAGTTATTAATATAGAATAAAATTCACTGCAGAGAAATAATAGTATATAAAAATACAATGAAAAGCATTACATTCCTAACTCACGGCCACAATTTCAAAAACAAGAAAGGAAGAAAAAGCGGTGAAACTAAATTGACATGGGAGGGTGCTGTGTTGTGGTCAAGGTACAGATTTGACAGTGTGAGAGAGCGCAAGTATTATGGCGTGGAGGAATCAAGGTAAGGGAATACGAGGAACCAAGGAGACAATTAGAATACATCATGACAAACTAAATAAGGAGACAAGAAAGGTAGTAAGGAAATAAGAAAGCCATCATGAGGCATACAACAGGTTTGGCGAACTATCATAGAGTGATTTTCGTAGTTCAGGTATTTTTGCCTATAACGAATGATCGAGGCTCTGAACTGAACAGGGTGTGTTATCACCGTATGATTCTTGGGAATTCGCGACAAATTGGAAACTAAGGTGTGGGTCGGTTCGGGGGGCTTTCATGCCACGGAAGATTAGGTGCTGCAACGCAGAGGTGCAGGGTGGTTGGGCATTAGGATTTTGGCTTCGTCGGCTAAATAAGAGGTGAGAGGTATGATGAAATTATCCGCGACCCAATCTGCTGGAATTATTGTATAGTTATCATTATTACATGAGATCTCTCCCAGTCCTGGATGGCGATTGATCAGTCATCTATTCGTCTTCGACTTGAGCATTAAGATCCCTCCAGAATCTGGGTGGTTTATCGGGTGTTGTTGTATTCATCCTCCACTCGAGTATTGGGATCCCTCGTGGAACCGCGTGGATAAATATTGTAGTATATGGACGATTGGGCGTTGTCGTCTTCCCTATTTGTTTGAGGGTGTTAAGTATGGGGTACTAATCCACTGGATGGATACCCATATGGCGGTTTATCCTTTTCAGCTGAGTCTGAATTGTCCGTAGATATACCATAAGGACATGTTGCCTGGACTGAGTATTGGAAGATTTACGCTGGAAGGACAGGCTGTTATCTGATTTGAAGTTCGAGTTGCTAGGCCTGGTAGTAGAGTACATCGACCCTGTCAGGGCCTGCCTGGAGGTCGGAACGCCAGAAGATGAATTTCGATGGCCCCGTAAGGAGCCGTGATTTACGTGATCAGCTTCTCTAGACATGATAACGGGTGACTTATTGAAACTGGTATCGAAGTGAAATCTGATAGAAAAATGGAGTTTACATCTTAAACGATGTCGGGGTTTATAATTGGTCCAGTATATCATATGATATCCGGCTGATTGACTTGAAATCTAAAAAGTATATCCTGAAAGAGGGCAATCATGCCCCTTGTATCTTCGGACGTTATCCCTCCTCCATCATGGAAGGGCAATTGCCTGTTCCAGGGTCCCAGTTTCACATATTACCATGGCGTCTAAATTCTGCTTCTCAAAAGAGCCCCACAAATAGCAAGGCGATCGTCTTAGCCTCATATCAAAATAGAAGGCCTCGAAACGCACTCGACGGCAGGAGTCGACATGATGGAAAGGAAGATTGAAATTGAAAAACTCTGACAGCGATTGATGAAACCGAAGGTGAACATGCGAGTTCATTGATGCTTTTGCTGGGCAAGCAAAAACCAGCAGACGTGGGTGGTTTCGTGATAAGTATTTCAACGGCAACTTTATGGCTGACTGCGTTGTTAAAACCAATTCGGCATGCTACAATTCAGCAGCGGAGTGGGATCCACTAGTAGTAATGAACACATTTTTAACAAAAATCAATGAATAAGATGGATAGTAATTTAGATTGCCAGGGAAGATAGCTGATACAACTGCATTAAAAACAGGAGGAGGAATGCAGTTCGGTTGTTCCTATTAGTGGTGGGCGGGCAAGCACCCGCACCCATAGTTAACTATTAGAAAATCATTTTTGGCTGCTACAACCCTCCGAGAACTGTTCGCGAAGAAATGCTCTGGACAAGGATGATTGACGGAATGGCTGGATCTCCGGTATCCCCAAGGCGGCAGAGGGCGCTATTTGACACAAACATCTGCTCGGCGCATGTGTCTGGATGGATGTTGTTGATACTTGGCGAGCAATAATTAAATTCAGGGGAGGGGGAGTTTGAAGAGGCTCCAAATGGAGTGTGCACGTGACTGACTATATGGAGATCAGCGGAATATTATTTATCCACTTCCAAAAAAGGAGCATCGGCGCCGAGAATATCGCGTTCCTGGCCCAACGTCATTCTCCAGGTTTCCCTGTTGATCCGTACCACTTCTGTTGTAGGATGAATAGCAACATTTATAAGGAATCCAAGATCCATGGTGGGACAGATGACCCACCGGAATGGAATATGAAACTGGGGAAGATGAACTAACTGGATTTGCTTCAAAATTCACCGTACTAGCAGGCTGCAAGAAAGCAGAAATAGATAGTATTCACGGCGAAATTGCCTATGAACGGAAGAAGTTGGGTTTTTGTGCACGAAGCGAGACTGAATGAAGGGCAGCTTCCAGAGCGGTTGCGGTTGCGGTGATCCACGCCTCAAATCGGGGTCCGTTCTTCTTTTGAGCTCAGGACATACCGTGGCAGCCTCTACACCATTTTACCAAAGCCATTAGTTACGCCCTACCGTCTATAATGTCTCTAAACAGAGTAATTTCCCTTGAATCGTGGGATTACCGCCCCTCCTCATTCCGCCATCGGGAGAGGCCGAACCTAGACCATGGAGACAATGCCTCTGCGGAAGAGAGAGAAGAGAACGATTCCTTTTCCAATGCCAGAACGCGGTTGGCTCAAGTGCGACCTGCCGACTCTCAAAACTCAGTTAGACGAAAGCTAAGTTTTAACCCGGCTGCTGGGCCGCCATGGACTCATGCGACAGTGGATGATGATGGTGACGACGATGACGACAATGATGATGATCAAGATGAAGAATGTCAACGAAGTCTACTATCAATATCAGATGATGACAGCGCTCTTATGCCCAACGACACTGGCTCGGACGGGTCTGACACTTTAGCTGCCTTTGAGATACCAAGATGGAAACGCATTGGTAAGTCAAAGTCATGACGTTATCTACGAGGTGTTTACATTTTTATTTTGTGAATGCCCAGGCCAGTGCTACTCAATTTGTATTAGCACTTTTACTAATATATGGCTGACGAGAATACCAAATTAGCTCAAGTTACCGTAGCAGTATTGAATTGCTTGCTTTCTGCCGGAGTGATATTTGGATATGCTGCGCTCAAGCCGATCCTCGTAGAAGAGGGTGTATATAGAAATCGATGCAGCAAGGAAGAGCTTGACAGAGGGGAATCCCTCTGTTACAACCAGGATCTCAGGTACGTTAACTGCAGTTTTCCACTTGTAGAACGTAGTACTAACTGCCTTTATAGGTTAAACTTCATGTTCACTCTCTCAGCTGTTGCAACCAATATTTCTGCCCTTCCAGTTGGCAGCATACTCGATACTTTTGGCCCACGTTTCAGCGGTAGTATTGGAAGTATCCTCATCGCACTCGGATCGCTTTGTCTTGCTCTCGCCTCTCTATTACCATTCGATACATACGTCGCCGGCTTTTTTCTTTTGGCCCTTGGTGGCCCCTTTGTTTTTATATCCGCCTTCCAGCTCTCCAACACATTCCCCACGCATTCTGGTCTTATTTTGGCAATTCTCACGGGCGCGTTTGACTCGTCGAGCGCCATTTTTCTCCTTTTCCGAATCCTCCATGGCGGATTCTTCACGCTCCGGAACCTATTTCTTATGTATCTTATTGTTCCCGCAGTTATCCTCGCTTCCCAGATTCTTCTTATGCCATCAACTTCGTACAAAACAGCAGGAGAACTTATACAGCAAAAAGAAGACGTTATAGCGGAAAACGCCACTGACGGCCCACCGGAGGGCTCCCTCGTAACCCGGGAACAAGA
>NW_015440966.1:332942-349778 GCF_000150705.2 Paracoccidioides lutzii | reverse complement strand
CAGCTACAAAAACCGCATCTCGCACCGGCATAATATGGTAGTCTCTCAAAATCGAAAGAGCTCCTGGGCAATGAAACAAACAATGATTCCACAACAAAACCAAAATCTTACCATGTCTCATTCAACAACTCCCCAAACTCCCAAATAAAAGTCCCGCATGAAAGCCCGGCGTTCCAACAGCGTCTGGGGCGTCCTGCACATGGCCTCTGCTCTCCAACAAATCCGTTCCCCCTATTTCATCTTAATGACCTCCTTCGCCATCCTCCAAATGCTACGCATAAACTACTTCATCGCCAGCATAGGCCTGCAATACGAATCCCTCCTCTCATCCCCGCAACTCGCGAACCATTTAAACCACCTCTTCGACCTTTTCTTACCGCTGGCAGGCATCGTGGCAATACCATTTACCGGCCTAATCCTCGATAGAGCAAGTACCGTCACTGCAGTAGCCACGCTCGTCTGCTTCTCCACGCTCGTCGGCATCCTGGGCTGTATTCCCCACAGCCTGCTGGCAGCATACGCAAACGTTACGCTCTTTACGCTCTACAGACCCTTCTGCTACGCCTCCATATCTGACTATGCAGCAAAGGTCTTCGGTTTCCAGACCTTTGGTAAAGTCTACGGGCTCATGATATGCCTTGCCGGATTGGGTAATTTCCTACAGTTACCGCTAGATATACTGACGATGAAGCTGTTCCGGCGTGACCCAATTCCGGTGAATATCCTACTGACGATTGTGGTGTTCGTAGCGGGAGGGATTTTGGTTTTGTTTGTGTGGTGGCGGGGTAGGGAGCGGATGGGGATTGTTGATGTTGTTGTTGAGAATGGTGAGCTGGGAGGGGTTCACAGTGTTCGTCATGCTCCGTCGCGGAAACGTAGATCGAGGAGGGAAATTGGGCGTTCAGTTGATCTTGGCGAGGACGATAGTGATGGCGGGCCTAGTGAAAGAGATAGGCTGCTCACCGCTTCCCATAGGGAGGACGGGAATGGCTCTGCTTGTGTGTATTTGGTATAAGGGATCATTGTTTTATTTAATTTTGCATCTCAATTGAGTTCTTGGTCTCAAATTCCTCTTATTTTCTTTACCCTAGTAAAAGCTCTTTTATGTACCTTATATGTACAATATTCCTTTTACCTTTTGCCTTTCAAGGTTAGAACACTACGAAAAGCTCGCGGGGAAATGAGTAATGACGCGCTTTTGTCATGGCGTTCTTCATTGGTCCCACAGCGTATTTTAATATCTTATCCAGCTCTTTCGCTGAAACTGGAAAAAAAAAAAAAAAAAAAAAAAACAGCGCTCGCACTGGATATAACAGCTAGGTTGCTAACAGTAACTCATACACCACTAAGATTACTTGTATCAAGGATAACGTCACTCAAACACAATCACAACCTCAGAAAACACACGGCTAATGTATATACGTATGGGCTGAGAAACTATCAATCATCACTCGGAGACAATGAGAAGACCAACAACTACATCTCCGCTTTCACCTCAACCCACTCAATCAATCTCCAACATCCGATACTTCCCCCCTTCCCCGTCAGGACCCCTATACCCTTCCAACGCCCTCTCCACCACCTCCATGAACCCCAAAACCCTCTCCTCCTCCCACCTCCTACCCACAATCTGCACCGCAGTCGGCAACCCATGCATCTTCTCCGAATCATAATACTTCCACGCCCCCATCGCAACCGCATTATCCGCCCCAGATTCCCTCAGCACCCTCTTATATGCATTCTTCTTCTCTCGCGCACTCTTCGTCGGCGAACGATCAATCGCATCCACAATCGCATCCACACGACCCACCGGCAGCACGCCGCAAGAGTAATCAAGCAAGTTCCACAGAAACGTGTAGCCGCAGCTGGACACGGCATCTTTCATCGCGCCGTGCGGCAGCGCCGGCGTCGCGTTGACAGGACACAGGATGAAGTCGTACCCTTGTTCCGGCGAGCTCCACCAGCTATGCCAGGTTGCGCGGAAGGCTTCGCGCTGCGAAACTAGCTTCCATTGCTCGGTGCTGGATTTGGGGCCGAAGTCTTTGAGCAGGTATGCCCAGGTGCTGTCGCGCTTGATGTAGCGAACATAGAGATAGTAGAGGTACCGGAGGGGTCGGGGGAGCTTGGCGTATTTGGTCAGTTGGGCTGCGCCGGGGTCGCTGGATTCACCAGCTAAGAAGTGGGAGTTGAAGGTGGCGCAGCCATCGGAGTTGAGGAGGAGGGAGGCGAGGCGGAGGCCGATGAGAGGGCTGGCGGTTGGAGGTGGGGTGATGTTGATGAGGGTGTGGCCGGCAGCGGAGAGGGCGGAGGCTGTGGTGCCAAGGGCGTGGTCAATTGCCGGTGTGGGTGGGACAAACTCCTATTTGGGAGGATTGTGGGTTGGTTAGAATTGGAAATTAAAAGCCTGGATTTATTTTTTGACATTTTCGTTGAGACGTACCGTCAGTCTTCATAACTCCAATCCTCAATTTCTTTGATTTCACTTCCTCCTCCTGCTCCGATCTCCATGAAATCGGATGAACCGAGTGATCGTACTTCCAGGGTTGCATGCCTATAATTGCGCGGGTGAAATACGTCAAATCATTCAAGGTTCGTGCCATTGGACTGAAAACACTTGGCACGCCTTCTTGTCCTGCCATGCTTGTGTTCATGCCAGCTTTTGGCCATCTTCCAGTGCTGCAACGAAGGGAGTATACACCGCTCCAAGCTGCAGGAACACGAACAGATCCAGCAACATCGGAGCCAATGCCAATCCGCCCACCAGATGCAAGAAGGGCCGCTTCACCTCCTGTGGAGCCGCCAGGGGAATACTGCGGGACATGTGGGTTCAGACACGGGCCCCAGAGGGGATTGCTAGATTCAAAGGACAATAATGTAACAGGCAAATTGGTCTTTGCATATGGAATTGCGCCTGAAAATAATATTAGCAGAGAAGAGAAGGTAAATGAAGGGAGAATAGACCCTCAAAAAGAGTAATTATCAAAGGAGAACAGCAAGATACGTTACATACCAGCATCCTTCAACAACCTCACAACTCCGCCATCTTCCTTATATGGCTTCTTCGCAAGACTCGCATATCCCAAACTGATGTCAAAGCCTTTAACCTGCAACGTATCCTTCAACGAGACAGGGATGCCCGCCAGAGGCCCCTTGGTATTTATTTCCGATTTAGCCCATTCCTCCGCCTCAGGAAGCAGCAGCTCCGTTATGCAGTTTGTCTTCTCATGAGCCTTCACTGCTACCTTGCCGTAAGTGTGCAAGAGTTGCAGAGGCGAGATGACGCCCTTTTGCACATCCTGGACCAGCTCCTCAATTGGCCTGTCGATGACGGACTTGTCAAAAGCGGAGAAGGCGGAGTGGTAGACTGACGGGAGACTGGCTATGCGCTGTGCGCGCTGCTCTCTCTTGAAGTTTCTGATGCGGTTGAAGAGACTGGGTTAGCTCCAATGCACGATATATGGCTGGCTACGTGCGGGGATTAAGCTATATAGCTATGCATGGAGAAGAGTGGTATATTTTACCTTATTCGACGCTGCTGAAAGTATTCGAACGGAGCCAGCATGGCTGCTGTGTGTACGGGGATTGTCCTAATTAGTTATACACACACACACAAAAAAAAAAAAAAAAAAGAGAGAGAGAGAAAAGAAAGAAATTTCAATTAAAAGGACGTGGGTGTTGAAAAGTAGATATAAAAGCAGATTGAGTTCCAGCGGTTGCAGTTATGATGGGGGAGGTTGCAAGTAAGTCGCGGAGCTCGGGAACCTTTTGCGGGGGAGTGCTGGGCTTATTTGTAAGTTCCCCACTCTGGCGTCTCAAGATGAAGCCTGGTTATCCGCTTGGTTGGAGAACTTGGTTTGAGAGCGATGCCGAATATGGAGTTACTATCTAGTTAGCACAGGGCTAATTTGATGGTAAAGGATGTACATCTACCCTGGGTGGGGGTATATCTCGAATCCATGGATAGCTAGCTGTGTTCATTCATTACATCACGCTTCCAGAGCGCATTCTTAGGAGCACTCCGTACATCGGTACCTCCCGGTATATGCTCTTAATTGGTCGTCGCATTGTCTGTGAGTGATCTTGGTTGTTCCTTGATCTCGGCATTGATCAGCGTCGAAGCCAATCGGCGGGCGAGCCGCGTCTTACGCCAAACCATCCGAACATGGGTGGTTCTGTACCTTGTCTGCCCCTTTTTGACATATCTCGACACTCTTGTAGGGTCCAGGGGTTCCACGACAATGATATCGGAGCTGTATGCTCGACTTTATGTATCTGGAATATGCTTAGAATCAATTGCTAGAGTTCTGGAATCTTATTAATACGATGGAAATGGATTAAGGTGGAAGAATTCGGATTGCCGAAATGGCGGTGTTGTTGCCTGTAGGTATGCAGCGTACGAAATATTTATCTCTGACCTATAAGAAGATGTATAAGGAAATGCTTTGTTCAGGGGAAATGTGAAATTCCAGGCTCCAAATTATCCCTAGTTTAGCTCCTATCCAGAACACAGTAGAATCTGCTTTTGCAAGATGAGGAGATGCGTGCTAGTAAATACACAACCAGCCATCCTATGTGCAACTTACGAGCAATTTATGTGCAGTCTATGTGCAGTCTATGTACAGTCTATGGGCAGAAAAGCATCACTGCTGAAACTGATATACCTCAAACAACCTCTCGTCCACAGCATGTTTGTTGTCGCTTAGTCGTTCTGATCCTATGACTTACCTCTTACCATGCTCAAAGCATCTGAGCAACACTACCTCTGGGTCTTTCAAAACACAATCACAATCACCAGCTCATCCATGACAACAAACAAAACGTGTTTTGAAGCTTGTTTGGCCAGTGACAAGGTCAACCTGCATCCTGCCATCCATATCCAAACATGGATGATAACATGGCGTACCCCCCTACCACCTACGACACACCGGGTGGTAGAATCGACTTGACTTCTGGGTACGAGCAGTACCGCGCCGTCTTTCCCCCGCAGGTCGACGCGGTCCAGGTGCTAGGCAACTTGAGCGATCCAGCAAAGGGTCACCATGCGCGTAACGGTGGATTTTCCGCCATCCTTGCAGATCACCCTTATTTCATGTTCGGCCCCATAGAGAGCGAGGGATATGACAAAACTCCATTTGGAATCATCTCCAACGCGGCAGCCAGAGCTCTCGAGCCAAGGGAAGACCCGCTTCTCACCACATACTATGCCATTGAGCCAAACGGCTACACTCCCCCTTTACTCGGGCTGACCGAAAACGAGGTGAAATTTGAACATGAGACGGGTTTGGAGGTGATCATTTCGACTGACGGAGGACTTGCTGAGGGGAGACCGGGAAGCGGCAATGGCTGTGTCTGGTTTCAGAAAACGATCAGAGAGAAGAGAGATGGGCTGCCACCACGTAACTTCTATCATGGGACCGGGGTTGCACCGGTGAAGGTGGATATTACTGGCAAGCTGCTCGGTAGACGTGTCCTTGGCGATACAGTGATCTTTAAGGAGCACGAGCCGGCATTTGGCACCTTTTGCGCGATAAACCATCAGGGTTGGTACTACCTATGGGGCAGACATATCAATGATATCTACCTCGCTAGAGTCCATGTGGAACATGCGTTCGAACGCGAATATTACCAGTTCTGGAATGGGTACTCATTCACTGGAGATATCGGAATGGTAACTCCCGTTCTGAGTGGATTTACACATGGGGTCATTTACCCAACCAGGCTCTTCGGGCACACTTTTGGGTGGGCATTTATCGGCAATACCGCCTGGGATGATTACACTGCGATGATGGGTGCCGCAAAGGATCCACAGGGCCCCTTCCAAGTAGTCCCAGTCGCTTTTGGTGAGAAATTGCAGGAGAACGCATTTAACGAATGTATTTATGCGCACCCTTGGGCTTTTAAAGAGTCTCTTGGTGAAATCCTCATAACCTGGAGCGAAAAATGGCCTGGTGGAATCATCGCAGCAAAATTCCAGATGCAAATGCGTGAGTTTAATATACCCCCTTGGTGTTTGTTTGGAGACCATGGGGATATTAATTTTCATCCACAAGTTCATCAGGGCGCGTACTGGACAGATATATCGCTGGAGGAACTTCAAAGTAAGGCCTCCAACCCCACCCAATCCCCATTTCTTTCTTTCCAAGAGGTTAAGAAAGAAAAGAATAAAAATGGAAAAAGAAAAAACCACGCTGCTGACCACACAATAATTTTCAGCCAGTATCTCGACCCTCGCAAAAACTCACGGGGTTCTTGAGGAAATTGCCGACGACCACGGCGTGCTTTGTAGGACACCCAGCCATTGCAAACTGAACCAATAACCATTCCGCAGACATCTAACCACAAAATTCTATCTCCAGATGAGCTAGAGTCCAAAAGCTTTGGCAAGGCTGGGATTAAGCTGTTGGGGTCATCAGCCGAAGCTGTTGATGCTGCTGCCATCGCAATCTGCCAGAGGTTGGAAGTCTGGGTCCGTCAGGCCATGGGTATCACGGAAGAAGAGAAAGAGAAAGAAAAGCGAACGTTCAAGAACGGTTTTGGGCTCTTTTCGAGGAGCAAAAACAGGGATCGAAAGTGAGAGGTCCCGTAGTAGTGTACTCGGAATGAAGGCTCTGGGGATCTCGCAGGAGGTTTCTACAAAAGTGTAATGCTCAACTCATCCTTCAGGGGGGTTGATTTTGAGGACGTGGCCAGTGAGATGGGTTCGATGGGAGGGCATGGAAAACTTGACTTCAAGAAGAGCGGAAATGGAGATGAATGCCAAAGTTTTCCAGCACGGATGATTGGGGTACATGGCTCAAGAGCAATATATTAATAATACATGGCGGTCAATCAAGCAGTTTGTTATAAAAAAAGGGTATCTTTCTTCTTTATTTTCAAAAATAAATAAATAATTAATAGTGGCTTATTCTCTTGTCATTCATGATATTATCATTCACCTGAGAGCGATGTTCGATGTTGATAAAAGATTCTCGAAGCTACTTTAGCCAACTATGGTTAGTTAACTAGGGTCTGTCTGCACAGAAATTAGTAATCTCGATGGCAAACCTTTGGAACAAAGAGGCTCGAAATTTGAACAATTGACAATTCAACATCTCCACAAATTCCTGTATAGAATAAACCGCACATTCAGTCTATACGTTCACATTACAATCAGCAACTATGGCGAACTATCTCGCTTCCATTTTTGGAACCGAGCAAGACAAGGTGAGTTAGCCCTGTATCTCTGCTACTCAACCCGTCCATCAGATAAACCTGGATTGCCTGAGCTAACATAACATCCAAAACAAAAAGGTCAACTGCTCTTTCTACTACAAAATCGGCGCGTGCCGTCATGGTGATCGATGTTCGCGAAAGCATGTAAAGCCGTCATATTCACAAACGATCCTTCTGCCAAACCTTTACCAGAACCCTGCATACGATACCAAGAACAAGATGAATGCAAGCCAGCTGCAGAACCACTTCGATGCCTTCTACGAGGATTTCTGGTGTGAAATGTGCAAGTATGGCGAGCTTGAGGAGGTGGTGGTATGCGATAACAACAATGACCGTAAGTCCCCCATCCTTTCCTTCCCCCCCCCCCAACCCTCTGGGCCCCTCGGGCTCCAACCCCGTCTTTAGTTATTCAAATCTCCACATCATCAAAACCAGAAGATCAGAGACCGTACTAACCGTAAACCCCTCCTCCTCAACTTGCCAAACACAGACTTAATTGGAAACGTGTACGCGCGCTTCAAATACGAAGACTCGGCACAGCAAGCCTGCGACGCGCTGAATTCCCGCTGGTACGCTGCACGGCCGATATACTGCGAACTCTCCCCCGTCACCGATTTCCGAGAAGCCTGTTGTCGACTGAATAGTGGCGAAGGCTGTGTCAGGGGCGGGTTTTGCAATTTCATACATCGCAAAGAACCGAGTCCAGAGTTGGAGAAGGAGCTTGAGCTGTCGACGAAGAAGTGGCTGAAGATGAGGGGACGGGATGAGAGGAGTGTCACTCGCAGTCCTAGCCCGGAGCCGACGAGGAAGAGACA
The DNA here is from genome assembly GCF_000150705.2 of Paracoccidioides lutzii. Classification (NCBI taxonomy): domain Eukaryota; kingdom Fungi; phylum Ascomycota; class Eurotiomycetes; order Onygenales; family Ajellomycetaceae; genus Paracoccidioides; species Paracoccidioides lutzii. The sequence goes on along the minus strand of NW_015440966.1, from coordinate 341,751 downwards.
TTGATTAAATTGCTTGGTTGGCCGGTTGGTGGTTAGGTTGGTGGTGGTCGAAGTTTCTGCTGGTTCGGCACTGGGGTTATCTGGGTTCCTCTGTAATGCGGTTTCGGATGGAGAGAAGAAATTTGTGCAGCAAAATCGACGGTGATCGATTTGCGATTTGCTTCAAGAGTTTCACAGATCAAGGGAATGAGAGACTTGGGGTCTATTTATTTATTTATATTTTTGAAGTAAGGAGTTCCGGCTGTGGGTGCAATGCCATCATGGCTTATTTTGAAATTATCCATTTCTTTCTTTTGCTTCTTTTCTCCTTTGCTGTGAAATCGTCTTTCTTCCTTTCTAACTTTATCAATGGTATTAGGGGCGACAAAATACACATACATTTAAATACAGATGATCCCGACAATCACCCGTGATAAAAGCACTGTTTACAAATGATACCGGTCACGATTTTTTTGGTGTCGCCACTCCACATCAACTCATAGATTGGTTGAGTGGACTTGCGACAGCTCATCCTATAGGGCCATAGCTACACATGTGTAAAATCTATGAAGTCATTATCCGCTTGGTCAGCTTTCCCCTTGCTTCCTCTGGCTTCCTCCGCAGTTTTAGGTGGAATCCGCCAGGCACAAATCTCGCCGATCTCGGGATAGTCTACACCCCAGGTTTGGGTGGCATTTACGTAGAGGCTGCCTGGGCAGGTAAGGTAAGGCATCCACGGTGCATGGGCAAGGGATACGGGAGCTAATCTGAAGGTAGTTGGCGCTTGTCGGAATCAATGCTGGTTTGTTCAGCTGCTTTTAGCATGGGCACCGCCCGTTTGTCATCATCATTCATTCACCCTTTAAGGGAACGTGCAAAATCCAAGATAGAAATCTTTGCATCTGATTTGGCAGCGTGACAGCAGTACCAGGACAAACACGGCAGACACTGAATAAATACTTGACATACGAACACTCCTCATACTAGCTGAACATGTTGGGCAGCCTATCGCTCTGGGCATGGAATGGGACAGCTCCATAGACGACGTATCTGGTGTTGGGCCGTGATAATGTGCATTATTGCATTATTAGGCAGCGTAAGAAATAACCTACTGTATTTAACTGCATGACGAGAAACCAGGTCCTGCATACTCCGTACCTAATAGTTAGCGATTAGTTGCTGGGCTGCCAAGGACTGGTAGTATATCTCCACGTTACTCCAGCGATGTATAGACTATTGTCGGCGACTACATCCACTCCCGACTCCTCTACTGGTGGACACAAACAACGACAGCAGCGACAACAACGATGTCAACAACAACGTCACTTCTGCGGCGCTGCGACCAAAAGTGATATAGATGCAGCTTTCGCCCTCTTGAACAGACACCATCCAAAGACCAATACTGTCGCAGCACGATGCGCTTCATTCTACGCCCGTTTACCTCGCAATAACCTTTCCTCCTAAGCAGATGCCTGCGATCCGGGGCTAACGATTGATTCCATACTTTTGGCACACGATCCAGTCACCAAAAATATAACGCCTAGAGCTTGAGCCCGCGCTGGCGCCTATCTGCCTAAGTAACTGAGAGTTTATTCCTGTTCGAAGGGCTAATTGGAATGGTGATATATGAGCTGGCTCATTCCCTTCTTTTTTGTGAGAAACTCTAAAAACCAGGAACTCATCGCCTAGAAGAAAACGATACGACATGTCTTCCCCGCACAATCCACCCAGAAATTACTGGGGGTTCATGATTAGAGCAGACAAAAGTGCCACTCCTCTATTTGAACAGCTCTGTCTGGGGATTGCGAAATTCATAGTAAGCCATCCATTCTTCTCTCCAAGATGAAACCGTGCTAAGCCATTCGCGACCGCAGACAGATAAATGTCAGTCAAATACGGAAGATTTGACGCCAGAGAATCTGGCCTACTTTTACCGCGAAGTCGGAGGCAATTACGATAATGTCTTTCTACATACCCCTCACAGCTCTCTATCATTTATATACCAATCGTTAGGGTGTTTTCATACACTCCAGCCAACGGAAGACCCATTCAAATCACCGTGCATCCCTGCCCTGCGTCCCCATGGCTTTATCCGCTGGCAGACGATCCAGCTACTTCTATGCCCAGACGAGCATGTCAGATTCCTTCAGAAAGCAGTCAAGAAATTTGATATCATCAACCCTTCTGGCGGATGTATATTTCCAAAGGTTATTCCGAGGGATTCCTTCCCAGCGGAACCCGACCCGGAAATGGTCAAGTGGCATGAAACCGTCAGCCAGAAATTGGAAGACGATTACAGAGCTAGGAAGCAAAAGAGCTCTTCACATCGCCCGGGCTTATCTGATCGGGTTTCGTCCGATTCTAGAGCAGGTTCCAAGTCTCTCGATGGTTCTGTTCCGGATGAAAATCCCGGCTACTTCGCTTCCCGCAAGCAAATCACCAGTAAACGGCCAGGCGATTACTCAAGGACAACGTCGCAGGAACCTAGTTCTCCTTACAATGCGCGCCCTCATAAACGCGTTGTACCAGAATTCACATCTCCGCTGTCCACAGAGCCAGAATTGAGGCATGACGACATCGAAGAAGAAGAAGATCTCATTCCCATATATGGTCCCAAGATTCCACACAGTAAGCCAACTTCACGCCATCGGCACTCTCGCCATGAGATTCTCCCTTCAGTACCTCCACGACGACGACTCTCACGGGCTCCATCGAAGTCATCGTTGTTGTCCGAGGAATCCGAGGAACCCGTCCGTCGATCTAGAGCACGAAAAGCCCCCGGACAAGGCGTGGACTATGAGAAAATTTTCCCATCCCGCTCCTCTCACGCCCGACGGCACTCCCACGACGCCGCATACACCACAAGGAAAGGATGGAACTACTCCCCCCCACCCCGCCGTCTCCAACGTGAAGAACCCCTCTCACCAGAACCAACCCAAACACATGACTTCTACCCCTACGTCCACAAGGCCGCCGACTTCCGTACCTACCACGACGACGCCCGCCGCATGTCCCTCCAACAAACAAACGTAACCTCAACCCGCAAACTAAAATTCCCACTCCCCACCGCACCGCACCCCGGCATCAAATTCCGCGAATACATCTTCAACGACGATACATACGCCGCCAACTCCGCACCCACTTCCCCTGTCCACCACCACGGCCCCCATCTCTACCGCACCACCACCACCACCAACTCCTCTCGCGGCCCGACACACAGCATAAGCAACAACTACCGCCAGTACGCATCCAGAATCGACCCAGAATCTCTTGTCCCTGTTGGTTCGCATTCGAGCAGACGGAAGGCCAGCGCTAGCGCGAACGATGAGAGTCCTAGTGACAATAGCATGGAACGAGCTCGCGCGATGAGCATGGGCGCGAAACAGCTGTCGCATCTGCGCATCGATCAGACTATGGGACCGATGATGCCGATGATGCCGATGATGTATGTGACGCCGCCACCACCGCCTGTGAATGGGGTTGGGGCGCCTGTTGATTTTGAGCAGATGGGGGATGGGAGAGGGAGGCATGGGAGGAGGGGTTATTAGGGTGGATGGGGGGTTTTTTTTCCTTTATTTTCTTTACTCTTCTGTGTTTCTCTTTCTTATACCTTCTTTGGCTTGTGAGAATGTTGTTCCGGGTTTGTTACCGTTTATTTCGTTTCTGCTTTACATTGGTAAATACGAATCCCAGCTCCAACAGATCCAGCATTAGATCTTGGTGTCACCATTTCTGGCGTTAATAATAATAATATTATTATTATTTCTCTTTTGAGCAGGCGACAAGTAGAGCAGATGTATGGTTTTGATTCTTCTCCCCTCTCTGTTTTTCCACTCCACTTCCCTTCCTCACATATGTCTATGACGAATTTATGATAGTATTGACTTATCATGCAACTCTAGCCGTGATTTCCTCCATGTCTTTACAGTTCGCCCCCTTTCGAGCTTTAACAAAATCTGTAAGAGAGTGGAATAATCTTCTAACCTCAGCAATGAAATCCATCAAGAAGCTAGCCTGAATCAAGGTCATTAAAAAAAAAAACCACCAAAAAGAAAAGAGGATAAAAAGGAAATACGATGCATTGTAACATTTAAAACCATGCTTCCATGAAACGACATTTATCACATATGCATCCTATGTACTGAAATTTCCCCATTTATTCCAGGCAAAATAACCACAATCAAAAAGAAAATGAAAAAGAAAAAGAAAATCGCTAAAAGAAACAGTATCAGACAATTAAAAAATAAACCAGAGCAATCATCCCCCCTTCTCTCAGAAAACCAACAACCCCACCCATACCCCAAACCACGCCCCGACTACGCCCTTTCCCATCACCGTCATCAGCAGACCTCTAACAGAACTCCCAACACCGATCATCTGCCCCCGACTTCCCTTCGCCACCTCCCTAACCCTCACACAAGAGAGCCTCGTCTCCACCAACTCTCTCTTAACAATGGCAGGCCCTGCCAGAACCGTCGGGTCAACAGAATATCCCAGCAAAAAGATGGGTTGGGTGCGGACGAGAGCGGTGTCGTAGGCTGATGTATCGGCAGAAGGATGTGAGGAGGTGGAGGAGTGGTACTGGGCGGCTACGGTGGTGTTGCGAGCTGCGAGGGTGGAGTTTTCGCGGTGGTAGCTGTTTATTATTTCTGTGGGTGGGGGTGTGGGTGTTTTATAAAACTAAACGATGTGTTTCTTCCTCTTCTTCTTCTTCTTCTTCTTCTCTGTGGATGGGGGCGGGAAAATAGTGATGATATATGTAGACAAGAACTCACCCTGCCACGACGTACCCCCCATCCCGGCACACGGTGAAAAATCCTCATCAAACTCCTTCATTTCCTCAACCCTCCTCACAAATTCCGCTTTCATCCCCTCAATCTTCCGTCTGGTAAAAATATTCTCACACCGCCCGGGATCATTCTGATTCACGGTAATCATCTCTAATAACAATACGCAGACATTCCGCTGATGTTTCTTGTTATAGATATCCTCGTCTATAGGTATATCAAGCGTGAAGATCTGATTGGTGGCGGAGAGGTTGGCGCCACTGTTTCCCAGCTGGACTTCCATGATGCTGGTTGACCAAGTCCAGTTCTTGGGTGCCGGTAGTAATAGGGAAGCAGTGTTGGTGTTATTGGTAATTTTGGCGATGACGGCGCTGTCGTCAAGGTGCAGGCCTACGATGGGAAATGTGCCAGTGGCATTGGGATGGGAGGTTGCTCTGGGGAATTCGGGACCCGGTGGACAGCAGCCTGTACCTATGGGGCTGAAGGCGGCTTGACCGTTTGTGCGTGCGGTGGTAGGGTGGATGAGGCATGAGGTAGAAATAAAGGAGAGGAGTGTTTGGGAAAGCAGCTTCATCCTTGGTTTATTAGAATCAATAAAGTTCAAGATAAGGAGTGAAAGATTGATAGCAACTGAGCTATCAACTTAGAAGATCTGAAGAAGAGAGAAATTGAATTCCAAAAATGTGCTCAAAATTGGAACTTTCTGTGCAAGTGTAGAAAAAGAGACCAATAAAGAAGCTCATAAAGTTTTGACATGCGTTGCTGAAGGGACAGAGGTGAATCAGATTTCAAAAAAAAAAAAAAAAAAAAAAAAAAAAAAAAAAAAGACAGTGAGTCTGAATCATGGCAGACATGCATAACAGACAGGCTCAAAGTATTTTTCTGTAAGGCATGTATTTTTTATATATTTCTTCCTCTCTGTTTTCTTTTTCTTTTCTTTTCTTTTCTTTTCTTCTCTTGCAGAAGGAACGCAAAGGGCATCTGCAGAAACACACTCTGGATATATAGTCATTTCATCTTTTTTTTTTTTGCTTTTGTTTTGTTTTTTCTTTTACGGGGCAAAAGAAGAGAAAGAGGAGGCAAATAACGGGACACTAAAATGTCAAAATAAAATAGTCAACATATCGCATCTAGCTAACGAAATATTATTGGGACAGAAACTTGAATCTCGGATTATCAGCCCCGGCTGCCCCGCCAAGTGGTTGGTTGAAACGTAAAGGAGAAATACGACCCCACAAATCGGCTGCAATAATGGGGGGAAAGGCTCACCGGTTTTTGCTGCCCGCGTCAACGCAAATCAAGCCTCGAAATGACTTGAAGTTGGTTGTCGCTGTCTCGGCTTCTAATGATATAGCTGTTGACGGTCCCTAGAAAAGGAAAAGACAATCTTTACTGAGAGAAGGGGGGGGAACTTGAAAAACAGACGATGGTCTGGAACCTGGGCAATTGGCAGGCTGGCAAAAAGTGGTCCTCGTTCATGCTTTGGTTTCGTTTATCTCTCCCCACATCCTCTTTCTCTCCCATTATTGGGGTTGGGTGGGTAAACCAAGACAAAGTGTGGCCATGCTGCTGTTGATGCCTGGCTCCTTTCTTGGGTCTCCAGAGAAGAGGACCTTTTCCGTTCAGCTGCAATACGTAACGAACCTGCTAGCGAAGGAACGGGAACCGAGGAACGAGGAGCCAGTCAAAGGAGTCCGGAATGAGGGAAAAACAATTCGGAAACACAAATACTCTGATGCGTAGTAATTTTTTACGGCTGGATTCCAAATGGACAGCCGTTGCATGATACAGTATGCAAGCCCGAGCTGGTGCGATGATTCGATTATTTCCAGTGAAAGCTCATGTTGGAGCAAATAAAGGTCTTCACACGTGATTGGCGGAACAACGAGCTCCTCCGGTTTGTTAGCCGGACTTAAGCTGCATGAGATATCAACCAAACATCAAACGGCTGGACCGCTCTGTATGGAGGCGGAAGAACTGATGGAGAAGGACAACAACATATAAGGATTGCCTCTGTTCGGAATACTTGTTAGTCTTTGTAGTGCTGCATCAATGTCGTTCAATTGATTCTGAATTCTCTTGCAACCTGAGCATATAACCCTAACCCTAACCCTAACCCTAATCCTAACTACCCCTAACCCCGGTGTTGAGGTCAAAAGAGATGTATAAAACAAACCATTCAGCTGTAACCCCAGTAATGCTTCTTCTCGTATGTAGTTAGCTGCTTCCTCAATGAGTATGTTTATTAGCATATGCATTCTCTATGTGTATACTTGATGGAATCAACCACTCTGAAACGCCTTAGCAGAGACACCGTCAGGAAGGGGCCTTGAAATGATGATGTCCAAAAAAAAAAAAAAAAAAAAAAAAAAAAAAAAAGATAAAATAAAATGAAAATAAAATGAAAATGAAAATGAAAAGCAAGAAAGAAATATGGGTATATTCGATTGATCCACTCCATATAATCCAGCTATGGTGGCGACTCCACGCGAGCAGACTGGGTTGAAGACGCACCGGCTTCGTCTCCAAATCCGCCTGGCAGTCCCCAACGTGATCGTGGCAGAGGATCAGATTCAGCACCCATAGCTGATCTCCCACTGCTGCCATCATCATCATTCTGATCATCGCTTCCATTCTGTGCCTTGCCTTTCCCTTCCCATCGGTCGCGCTCAGCGGGTTTGTGCGAGTTACCGCGGGCCTTGTTGATGTGTACCCGACTGCCCCAGACAGCGCTGACGCCGGTTAGGGCTTCGATGGCGCGGTCAGCCTCCTCCGACGAGGCCAGGTCGACAAAGAGGTAGTAATGGTTTCCAGGTTGTGAACGCTTCGACGGGTGCGGGGAGATAACTTTGCTGATGGCTTCACTGTGGTTTTGAGGAGAGAGAGATGTGGGAATTAGAAATATGTGTTTGGTTGCATGTAGACTTTTAGAGAGCAAGCAAATGTGGTCGGTCGATGTAGTTATATATAAATTTTACTCACATGTTGAAACCGTAAAACAATTTCCGGATTTCATAGTCTGCTGTAGGTTGGTTTGGCATCCTGGGAAGGCCTCCAACGAATAGACGACGGCCCTGGGAGCTATAATCATACCAGTGACTCGAAGCATCTGATCTCTCCCATCGCTCAAAGACAAATCTTGGTGGCTGTTTTTCCGGAGTCGTGGCCATGTCTCTTCGTCCAAAGGGCTCCTTGGACGATTTAGGGATTCCAGGTTTGATTTTCACTGGACGACCCAACATGTCTTTCCCATTTAATTCCATTATCGCCAGATCTGCCTGTTGCTTTGTCTCCAGCTCGACGAAGCAGTACGATGGATTCCGCCCGGTGAATGGATCAATGGATATATCGATGCGCTCTCTACCGCTAGGATTAATCCTAATTCAACAGCTCCCCAAGTTGGGAAGAAAAGAGCTTTGCGGATGGGCTTTGAAGCAGGTAGCTTACACGTTATAGACCGTCTCGCCTTCAGTGAAAAGGGATTCCACATCTTTCTTCTTCGCCATGTATGGCATATTTCCTACATAAAGTCTCCTTCCTTCGGAAAACGATTTCATGGTAGGCGAGTGGAGTTCATTTGTGTGGGGTGACGATTTGCCCGATGTTGTGGACAGCTTTGATTTGCCCTCATTATTCCAACTCCGATTTGCGGTGTGGTTCCCTCTTTGCATCGGACCGCGATCGAAATTCAGTTGCTGTTTCTCGGGTCCGCCCGCAGTGCTTTCTAATCCAGGGGATTCAGCTTGCTTCACCCGCCAATTGGGTGAGTTCGCCCAACGACGACTGGGGGTTGATTTCTGCTTGAGCTCGGAGTCTTGAAGCTCATTATTTTGTGCCATTGTTTCCTTGTTTGAGACACAATTTTCTGTTGACCTGCAAACGGAGGGAGAGGAATTAGTAGGCACTCACTGGCCAAAGAATAATATAGAATGCGAGCCATTGTAAAACGTCCCAGGAAGTGGAAGGGTTGGGGATTCAATTTGGGGTGGTGTTATTTCGGAAAAGGTTTGGAAGGTTTGACGAACAGGTTTGAAAACAGCGGT
>NW_015440966.1:292942-327942 GCF_000150705.2 Paracoccidioides lutzii | reverse complement strand
GTCAACGTCCCACGCCGTCGTTTCCTGCCCGTAAAGACCTGCTCCGATCTCATGCTCGTCAAGTCCGACCTGTACACCCTCAAACATGGCCAATTGGTCATCGATCCCAACCGGTTCGGAGGCACGCCTCTTATCAAGCTCGGGAGAGATTTCAAGAAAGTCTCCGATTTCCAGAAGCGGATTCCTAGCATTCCTCGAATCCTCGAGCTTGACCACCTCACGATTAGCGGTGTGGTTAATCTTGGCCGTGGGGTTATATTGAAAGGGACTGTTATCATCGTAGCCACCGAAGGCAGCACTATTGATATCCCGCCTGGCTCAGTTCTGGAGAACGTCGTTGTGCAGGGGAGCTTGAGGATCCTGGAGCATTAAGCTAACAGGTCTCTCTCAAACCAGTGCCGCTTCCTCTCCTCTTTCTCTCACTCACACACACACACACACACACACACACACACACACACTCTCTCTCTCTCTCTCTCTCTCTCTCTTTTCCGTTTTTTTCTACTTTTACAACTGAAGGTTTTATTTGAGCAAGGCATGATTACGGGCGTTTGAAATCCAGGCATAATTTTCGGCTGGATTGTGCAGTGCATGCTCATGTTAAAACATATTCTTTTATTGTTCTCCTTGCATTTTTTATATCGATGACAATTTTCCTCCCAGGGTTTAAAAAACACTGTTTACTTGTTATTATTACTGTTTCTCCATTATCTCCTTTCGCTAATATGGGTTCCCCCCCCCCCTTTAAAGCCTTGAACCCTTCAGCTGCTGAGTTTTCTTCCTTGTCTCGTTGCCTTGAAATACCGAGATCTGGGAAATGGTTTAGCAGGCACCGTTAAATCTCTTATCCACCATACGAAAACACACTTTTTTCCAAAAAAAAGAAAAAAAATTATCGATACATCGTTAGGTGGAATATGTGGACAAATATGTATAAATAGGAAGAAAAAACCTCAAAAAATCCAATGAAAGTTGTTTCCACGTCTCAAGTACACAGACATACATACAATTGCTAGAGTTCCCTTTGATGAAATGCAACGGTTGCTGAGGTTAGACTCGGGGCTTGTCTCTCGAATGGTTTTAAGACAAAACAGGGAAACGGGTAAACCAGCCACACCCTGCAGGCAACAGAGATGGATGATGAATGATGCGAACCACAAAGCAGGCTTGGTTCCAAATTTCACCTCCCAAAAAACAAGATTTCCATGTTCTGGACAGCTTATTCAGCCAAGCAACCATTCTCTGTCAAGGCCGTTGTTGAGATCTTGTTTTGAAGATTACATTGGTCTCAACTATAACTGCTGCAAGATTAGCTTATTATTTAAAAAGGTTAGTTAATAATTTATTTTTAATATATAGTTATCTAGCCTTTCCGCATACGGAGAGGATCGCGATGAAAAAAAAAAAAAAAAAAAAAAAAGGCAAAAATCGAAAGAGGAGCCGAGTTATCTCCATGTGCCCCTGTGGAGAAGAGTTTTTATAACATCAGTTATAAAATACTCACTTCCAGAGCCCCGGTCCCGCACTTCAAAGTTTATTCTCAGTCACCAGCGCTGACCTCCCCCCCCGGAACAAATCCAACATCTCCTTTCCCATCCAGATTTCCCTCGTCTTCGCAATCCCCCGCTCAACATCGACCATCCTATCCTTCTGCACCAACAGCCCCTGCCCATTCGCTTGCATGCCGAGGTTTATCAAATGTGCAACTGAGAGAGCAACACTCTCGGGTTTGTTGATCGGCACGCCGCTCTTGGCCATAGCGGCGGCCCATTCGGCCGGGTCGGCGTTGTTGCGGCGGCTTGGGCTGGTGATAATGGGTGTCAGCGTAATGGCGGGTGCTACGACCGAGATGGCAATGTTGTGTTTTGCGAGGTCGTTTTTCAACGCGCGCATGAGGCCCACGATTCCTTGAAGTGGAGGGGGGTTGGGTGTTAGCAATGGGGGGGCCTCGTATAGAGAAATATTCTGCCTCTAATCCGGGAACATCTTCAACCGTTCGACACGCCCCAAGACTGTGTAACTAAACAAAAAAAAAAAAAAAAAAAAAAAAACATAAAAATAACCTCTCTTTCACGGAAAGTATTATACATACCATGCTTCGCAGCACTATAAACCGGTGCGTCGGTTGTCGCCAAATATCCCGCCAAACTCGCCGTCATCACAATGCTCCCGACCCCCTTCTGATGCCCAGCCACGTCCCGCACCGCCGTCTTCCTCATCCAATATATCGCTAACTTAAGCGTATCCCCCGCCGCCCTTAAATCGATATCCAGAACCCTCCTATCAGGCTCCTTCAGCATGCGGAACTTCTCCAATCCACCTTTCTTGCCCTCCAAGCCGTCTCGGAAGAACTGATCGCCATACTCAGCTATTCCCGCATTGACGAAGACAGCGTCTATGCGACCAAAACGGGAGATGGCGGCGGCGAAGCCTGCGCGCTGCTCCGGCCAGGACGCTATGTTGCATTTGTGGAAGAGAGTGCGGTTGACATTTAGGGGGGCCGATACGAGGGATGTAGAGGATGGCGGCTGTATGTCGAGAATGGCAACGTTGTTGGTTGGGGAGAGTGAGAGGAGGAGCTCAGCGGTCGCAAGACCGATGCCCGATGAGCCACCGGTGATGAGGACTGTTTTGCCGGTAAGGGTTGATAGGGATGATTTAGGGACTGTGAAGGTTGTCATTGTCATGGAGTTGGTTGGATGGATCGTCTACTACCTTTGAATGTGCTGTATACAGTGTCAACTGGGAGGCTTATCGGGAGAGTACTCCGTGGCTGCTGGATGTTTTAGAGAAATATCTGCAACAGCTATGAACAACACATTTAAACAAAAATCATGGATATTCGAGCTACACAGCTTTCCTCTTTCTTTGTAACACAGTGTCTTTCTATATAGATATCTCGGTGATAGATCTATCTAACAACTTCTGCCGGCTATGCCTGCACAATTGCCTCGGCGGGCGGGAGTCTCCCGCCCGCCCTTGGGAGAGAGAGGGGAAGGGGAAATTGTGGGTGATGGTTTGCTGTGCGGAGAATTAAAAGCCGGTTATCCTGCTCAAGAATAGCCATAAAACGCCTCGGAAAATCATTGGAGAGGCGCTCCTAGATCACTGCATTTAAATTTAACCATTGTGGATATTGATTGTATGTCTACAATCGCAATTTTAAGGGTATCCCAATAACTTTTTTCTCACTCCCCCGCCAAACAAAATGCCAACTTTATTTCCCAGATATACATCCTGAACGGAGATAGATGTGCTAGGCATAGAACAGCCGCCGTCTTGGCAATCAATTGAACATGAACCTGAGGATATCAAAGCTTAAAAGGCTCGACGAGGAAAGTGAAAAGAAAGACACACAAAATGAGTAAACGACCTCGTAAGCGATAACAATGACTCAATGTGGGAATATCCCATAAAAAATATTAAAGAGAGAAACGACAAAACGTTGAACCCGAAAAAAGCGGAGGAGAGGAACTAAAATATTAAAAAGACTTTATAGACAGTACGCCGACCCAGGAAACCAGAAGATGAGAAATAAAAAAGAAAATAAGGACCTCGCGGCACCACAAAAGAACAAAGAAAGACATATTCAGGTCAAAAAGGCATAATTCATGTATGAAAAGAAGAAAAGAAGAGGAGAGAATCCCCCCACCACTAACCCCGTTGTCCACCTATATTGGCAAGGCTCCACTCCCTGATCGTTTCGCCAGAAAACTTCTCCTAGGCTTCCTCTCCGGACTATCAACGCCATCCTCATTCTTCTCTCCCACCACCGAGTACGAAGTACCAGGACGCAAAGAAGAAGTCTCAGATGAAACATATGACGATTTCAGCGTGATGGTACCATTTCCAACCCTCACAGTATGTTCCTTGCCGGAACTGGAGCCTTGATCATCAAGGAAGAACAGTGCCTCTCCCAACACCTCATCTGACCCAAAGGTAGCATGGTCATTCACCTGCAACTGGAACTGCGTATCTGCAGCGACATTCGAAACCTTGAAAGTTTCATGAGACGGGTCAAACTGTACTACAGGCAGCGTGGTAGGCGTTGACGATCCGGAGTGGTGGTGGGTTGACTTTATGGCTTTGGTCTTGTGGACTTCCCTTGCTCCCTTGGGGGCTATTTGTTTGACTATTACACGTACATTGGTTCCGGAAGGGTATCCTGATGCGGAAACAATCGTAAAATTCGCTGTCCCCGTGTCCCCCTTGGCTCCACCACTTCGTCCCATTTTATCTCCAAATTGAGAGGCAATGCTGCGAGAACGGCTGTGGGGTGTCTGAGGGGTGCTTGTTGTGGGTGTCAATGGAGCTGTCGCACCATCAAATAGTATTGATGCTCTTTGCGGTGTGTTACTAGGGGTGCCATCCAAGGTGTGAACTGCAAGGTTTTCGTTTCCTGATGGCTCCGGCGTAGTGATGGATTTGCTATCATCATCGTCCTTGCTGCTGCTGCCGCCGCGACGAAGAAGACTGTGTTTAATAAACGATGCTCCTTTAATAACACTGCCACCAACTATTCCTACTCCCTTGACGGGGGCGCCAACGATCTTCCCTGGTGCCGCAAATGTGCCAGAGAATGTAGAAGAACCTTGCCGCAAACGCATGACATACCCTGGCTTGAAAAGAAGCTTGAGTCGAACTGCGCCAGATTTCCCATCGAGCGGGTATGAAATTTCTGTGGCTTGAAACGGCTCAAGACCTTCAAGATCAATATCAGTGCCGCCTAGATAATCTGCTTTGTCACCGAAATCCCAATCGTACACGTCGAGTCTCAATAGCGAGCCAATTCTGGACTTGACAGAGCATTCAAAGAATTCGTTCCAGGCGGGGTGCAAGGTCTTCTTCTGTACCTTAGTTTTGAATACCTCTTTGCCATTAAGCTTAAACTTGCAGTATGGATCACTGTATCCATTACGGTCCGCAGATGGTAAATCAGCAGCATCCAAAACGTCTACACGCAGCATTCCCATATTATTGATGCTTTCCCTAGGGTCTAATTTCATTTTCACTGGAATGTATTTTAAGCTGACTGTAACCTTGCTCGTTGAGCCGTCATTTGACCTGAGTGTTAGTTCCGTCGGTTTGTACTGATATCACAAGTCAGAATATGTTACAATCGTTACGTGAGAGCAAGCAATGTGGGATACTTACTAAACATTGTTGGAGAGTGGAGAGTGTCGGCCCAGTAAGCTTAGCTAACGCATGGTGTCCTTCACCCTCACCTTTAGTGTCAGTCTTTTCAACCAGACGAAGCGTGATTTTCGACACTTCAAGTTCGCGGACGAATGCGTCGCCAACTAATAGACTTGTTAGAAATCGTTTTCTGAAACTAGATGGAGAGATAGATGGAACCAACCGTCGCCAAACACTGTTTCTTTAGACTTTGTTCGAGGCGATGTATAGGACGGGAATACATGGTCGTCCATCAAAACCTCGAGTTGAACGTCCGAATGCGCCAAATGACCGTCTATGAGCTTGAAAACGATCAAACCACAATCTATTTTACATAAGAAAAAAAGAAAATTAGCATGAAATCCACAAATTCAAAAGCTTTTAGCCAAAGTCCTTTAATAATACCTACCATATTGGGAAATATCTTTGGGTGTGAGGCGAATTTTGGGTATAGAAGGGGATTTTGGCGCATCTTGGGCGCCATTAACCGATAGCTCCTTGGAGTCAGCGGTATCAATATTTGACCGACCATTCGTTTTGGCCTTGGTGCTGGGTTGGGTGTCACTTTCGACACTCTTCCTTGGTCCATCCAGGGGCATCTCACCAGCCATCGCTTCACGAGTGGCCGCTTCCTCAGCTTCTTCTTCAGGGTCGAAGACATTAAGAGTGGGATAGAAAGCAATGGTATAGTTAAGAATACCCTTAGGCTGGCCACGATTGCCAAGACGAAGGCCGGTGGACATCAGTTGCTTTTCATCGTCTACCTCGTATTCGCCATCCTCACCCTCATGGATGTAGTCAGATGCAGAAAGCTCAATCATACCAAGCGATCTGTCCTTTCCGAGGTTTTCCTCATCCATAACCTCGAGTGTTAGTTTCTCACGGGGCGAGTGCATTGGAATGTAGAGAACCTCATCCCACTCAGGGTCGAGGTTGTTGGCGAAGGTGACGGTTCGGGCTTTCTCAATTCCAGAGAGGAGGACTCGGGTATACGGATCGGATTTGCCCATCGTCTCCACATTCCTTAAGCCTTTAGCGTTCTGAACATGTATACGCATAACGCCAATGGGAGGAACATAGCCTCCACTACCAACTATTCCTCTGAGAGCAACGGGTTTCCATTCCACTTTAAGCTTGACACGACCAGTTTTCGCGCCAGCGAGGTTGAACCATTCTTGGCCTTTCTCCATCGATGTCAGCATGTCATTAAGCTTCATCTGGTATCTTCCAAGGATAGGATCAGTCGCAAGATCTCGGTCGTCTTTAATCATCATACCGAAACGCGCCGTTTTTCTATCAGTAATTAGAACTTCCTTCGTAGGATTCTGGAAAATTGGATTGTTCGTCCGTTTGAGCTTATTGGTCACATGGATTTCTTTCCCGTTCAGAAGCATGACACCATATGGATTAAGTTGTCCTATAAGACTCTTGGTTCCGTCGAGATCCTTAGCCTGTTCAATTGTAAATCTTGCAATTCCAGAATTCGACTCCGGAGCTGGCTCCACCTCTCCGCTCTCAAGCTTTCTCCCAACCAAGACTGGGAAAAAGTGAATATCAACCATAATTGCACCCCTTCGTCGGCCGCTCGACAAAATCTCAAGTGTCAAATTCTCATGTTCGTCCTCCTTTTCGAGTGGTTCGAGGGGGAATGTGGCAACACCGAGTTCTTTATCTTTTCTAAACTCGTTCCAATCGTAGACTTGGAGAGTAAGAGAGTCGGTGAAAGATGTGATGATGACGTAGATTGTTTCATTCCACTTCGGGTTAGCAGTATCGCGAACGGTTTTTGTTCTGCCCAATTCATTCCGACTGTTAATAGAAACTACTGTGTACGGGTCCACAGAGCCGCTGAACTTGTCACTGTTTCTGAGATCATGGGCACCATGCACGGTGACTCCGACAACACCGATTGCCTGGTCTACAGGGTTACCTGCAAGCATCTTCGCAATTTCGACAGGGAAGACATTAGGTTCGTACATCATTGGGCCTAGGTTCCCATGAATCTGATCTTTGATGAAGCTCTCAAGTCCAGGAATAAAGTTAATGTCGAATCCCAAGTAATCACCGCCAAGTGGCTTGCAAACATAGTCGATTTCGGGCCGGCCAAGGAAAGAGATATCAACGCGTTCTATATGTGGGAATGGGATTTGGAGTTTCACTTTAACTCTCATCAAACTGGAGAATGCAAAGTCTTGGACAATCACATCGATCCCTTTAGAAACCAGTCCCTTCCCCATGCGAACTTCCAGAACCACTTTCGGGTTGATTTTATTAACCAGCTGGCGCGCAGTGAGATCCATCGTGTCATTTGGTGTGAAACTGAATTTCCAATCCATGAGCACTGTATCGACTTCGGTTTTGGGATAAGTTTTGACATGCTCGAGACGGGGAGGTTTGCTTCCAAGGACAAATGTCTTCATGCGAAGACTGTCTATAAAGGCGGGAGTAGCTGAACTCAGCACTTGATCGACAGAGTTTATAATGGAGTCGCAGAGGACAGGAGCGTAGATAGGCCAGAACTTTACGAGGAAGCTGTTAATCCATTCCAAGGTCTCACAATCGGTTTCCAGTCGGTTTTTGGCCAGCTCACGGTTGATATCATCTCGGAAATTTCGTCGAACGCGGCGTATCGAGGTGCGGTAGTACGTTCCGCAAGCAGCCATGACTATGAAGACCCATCCCAAGCCCCCGCCAAGCAAAGCTATTACCCATGATGCTAGACAAGCAAAAATTATCACACCAGTGTTGTGGTACCAGTCTATCATGATTTAAAATACTTAGTTAGGAGCCCCAGAAGGTTATTCAAACAAACGACTCTTAGAAATAGAAACCAACCTCCGAAAAATCTGTCGTCCAGTTTTGTCTCAATGAAGGTTTGATGATCCAAGAGAGTCTCTCCTTCATCAAAGTCATCCTTTGGGATATGGAAGCGTGGAGCCCATCCTGTTCTGTTACGATCCCATCTTTCCGCTTCAGTGAGTTCGCCATTTGTTTCTGGAGGTTCCGTTTTGCCGGCATCAACTGCTTTAGGGGCCTTGTCCGATATGGCGCCATTACCATTTGTCTGCTTTGTCTGGCGAGTACAGATATTTTTTATAAGCGCCAACATTCCCATAAAAATCGCTTTCGTACAGGCCACACAGGATAAGTAAAGACTCACTATATCAGTAGAGACACCGACAGCTTTTGTTTCGCGCTCTTTAGATAAATTTGAGGGTATCGCCTAGCCGTCGTAAAACTGCGATCAGCAAGTGGTCACGGAAAGGTAGGTTAGTGAGAATAAGAGGGTTGGGAAGCAATATCTAACCGCTTTCACCTGTTCCTCTGTCTTAGAGTTGGAGACATCAGGATCAGACTGGAATGCAGGCACTCCAGCTTTCTTGCTCTTTTCAACGAGATTCTTCTCAATAGTCTCTGGCAAGAGCTCGGGTGGCTGATTCAGTGAGATCTCCATGGCACCTTACTGCTTCAATTCAGCCTTTGTCAAGCAAATTGCGGCAGCAGAGGGTGGTGATGGTCCTGTGACCACTTGGAATAGACGGAACGACAGTTGTAGCTCAGCAGAATGTCAACAGGAGGCTTCAGTCAAGCTGGGATAGCTGATTGGTTGCGTTTAGGTCAAACGGCGTGGCCCCCTTGATAGGAGCTTACGTAGCGGACAAGCAGAGGCGACGGGCGAGAGAGAGCGACGATGTGCTGTCCAAGGTCCAAGAGAGAGAGAAGGCAGGTGGACAATTGTGTGCACAGCCAGCAGGATTTACAGAAGTTCTTGAAGTTCTTGAGCGGTACTGCCGCAGAGAGTGGGAGATATAAAGGTTATGAAGCAATGGAATAAGGGAGAGAGAGGGCAGATGGTGAATGGCGGATGGCGGATGGCGGACGATGAAAGGTTAAAAAAAGGGACTCGCGGTCAACAACAATGAGACAGCAGGTATTAGTTTTTGCCGCTTCCTTCTCAGCTTCTTTCTCCCGCCGTCAATTCCTCGTCGCAGTCGCCTCAGGACACATACAGCCGCAGTGTGGTCCTGCAGGAAAACACGAGAAGACACGGAAGCGAAGAGAAGAAAGGGAGGAAACAGAAGCAGAATTGAGTTTGCGATGGGTTGGGAGTTTATTTCGACAGCGGGCAACCCAGTACGGTACCAATACGCCTGAGCTTTTACTGGGATGGGGCCCAGATCCCGCAAGAAGCGTCCCTGCAAACCGGATTTTGCGCGGAATGACAAGGATTCATTGAAATACATGGAGTTTATACGGTCTGATTATCCATGGATGATGCAAATACACTCCTGACACAAGGCCAACCCAACCTCGCTGTTCTTCATTCCCTCGTGCTGATCGCGCTGTGATACTATCATCATTGTGATGAAATTACCAGCAATCTACACCAGCATCAGATAGAACTTGACTCAAATACCAACCAAACCAAGATCTCGGTAGCTAACAGAAAGTCACTAATTAACCAGTTACCATGCAACTAGTTAATGGAGAACTGCTAGGATTTAACTACCCACAAAACCACATATATCTGAGTCTGTGGCTGATGAGATGAAAAACGGAACACCTTGGCCACTATCCGCTTTGCTCAATATTACATTTAGCTTCTGATCCCCTCTTCTGCCCTAGCATCAGTGGCATGATATTCTGTGCAGTTGAGCTGGTGGAAGTGGTCCGAAGAGCTGCGCCGATTGCATAACCGAAGAACGCGCGCCCTCACACAGACAGCAGCAGACAGTGATGACCCACACTGAACGAAATCTCCATGGATACTTGCGCGGCTATCCACGATCGCGGCGACAAAACGAGGATAAAATAAAACCTTCTCCCACATTCCCCCTTGTGTTTGAGAAACTTCATAGAATGTTACCTGGATAGATAAAAAATACGTTTGGAAATGCATGTGTTCCTGTCTTCGGAAAACATTAAAATTGATTGACGGTGGGGGCTGTTTAAGGAACTCGGGTTTCTCACGAACAACTAGCCCTGCAACCTCCGTTACACTCATAAACCCCAATTTTCAATCTTCAAAATCGCCCAATGATATCGCCAAGAAACTCTTGGGTTTCTTGCATGCACGCCTAGAGACCAACTAGAGACCCATCGTGCGACCAAAGGTTTTCATCGCTATTTAAACCATCTCCCAGCACGCCGTCTCCCGATTGAGTCTCACCTGGAACGATGCATTTATTAATACACTTCTTCAGCTCTTTTTTCCCTTGAGAAAGAAAGAAGAAGAAGAAGAAGAATAAGAAAAAGAAAAAAAAAAAAAAAAAAAAAAGGCTATTCTCACTCAAGATCACCAAAGTTAACTCGATGAAAAAGTTGACAGGATTAACTTCCTTCGGCTGAGAATCCATGGCTGGGAGCTGCCCGTGGCTAGCCCGCCAAAAAGCACTTGATTTTGCACTAAATCAGCTTGATCGGACACAACAAATAGGCGAGCCGGCGCGTGCCGCCATTCGTCATATTCAATTTCTCGGGCCCCTTGCAAAATCGTGACGTGCAGTGGCTTGTCTGAAAGACCCTCAAATTCGCCACTGAAAAATGGCTACACAATCGAAATCCTCCCCGTTCGTCCAGAACAAGGGCCTACGCGGGCAAGCTGAAAACCCGGGATGGCAAATAGCCTCGTGGCTGGAGTTTTGCATAAATATTTATCGTTTCGCGATGTGGCTGGTGACAGCAATTTCCTCTGGTTCATAGGGGTAGTCATCATTGATCAGAGGATGTTTACATTTTCAACCTTTGTTTTGTTTTTTGTTTGAAATGGTACGTCCAAAAATGTTAGGGGAATAAACAAAATCGATGCCGAACCAAGGATTCAAGGTCCTATCTATCCATAGGAACCGGTGAAATTGAACCTCATTTAGAAGAATAATTAAATATTATTTCCGGAAACCATGGAAAGAAGATAAGGAACCCCGCATATGTTCCGCAGAGAATTCAATAGTCTACCAAAGTATCTCAGCTTGATGACATGGATGATGAGCCTGTGGGGAATCACACAATCGACTCGGCAAATATAAAAAATATCTGCAATCAGATTCTCAATATGTTCACTCTCTGCTGAATTGGCGATGGTTGATTGATTCCTACTCTGTAACTACTCACGGAGAAGTACTATTATCATCCTCCCGTCTACGGAATATGTGTAAACAACTGACAAGAAAGGATACCATGTCATTAAATTTGATAAACTGGTTAAAATGACATCAAGACGAAGAACTCCGCATGGAACGCTAAAAAGGTTTGTCCGATAAGCTTTCGACTGACCACAAGTCAAAAATATCTGGTGTCTCCCATCTGCATGTTCATTTCCAGACAGTCCGACTGGCAAACGAATTGATTCCTAACACCCATATACCAAGCTGAACACGCAAAGTTGAAATTGAAAGCGCAATTAATGAAGGTTCAAATCAACAATAATACCATTTCCTCTTTGACTGCTTCTCCTAGTTGTTCTTCCCCCCAACTGAACTATGGGTGCTGGAGAAAATTGGAAAGAAGTTATACAATAGACATCAGGAAGAATGTTTCGTTTTTCGTCAAAGAAAGAACGAGAAGGGGAGAGAGGGAGAGAACTCCAGCTTCTCCAAGATGTTTCTGCTTCTCCTTCACGCTTTTCTCTGAAAAAACGATGGTTCTCATTCCCCGTTGGGTGCCTGCAAGGTATGGTGTCTGAAGTACACCCCAATGTGTGTCCAACCTCATCCTTCAACGGGGTAATCCCCACAGTGGTTGGAATGTTATCTTTCTTTAATACACCCTTTTATCCCATATCAATGAAGAGTCATCCCTACATCCATATGCAAGGATGTCCGTCGGAAGAGTGAATGGGACATTTATTGATGTTAAGGATTTCACTTGACGAGAGATAGAATAAGTGGGTGACTTGAGAATCTCCCTCCGTACCAGCACACTACAATTCTCCTAAGGTATAAGGATGAACATCCCCTGGCTTACCTTCTGCACTTCGACAAAGCCCCTTGCGAAGCTGTCTGTTGCCGTTGAGAATCATCATGCCATCCCCCCGGTTTGTGATTGGAACCCGTAGATGGCTGATGGGTGCGCCGCACCATGATTCGAGAACAGTATAACCTGGCCCACGCGCAAGTATGTGGTTGTGAAAGACAAATTTGGAAAAGCGACGCTACTCTATACGTACACGGCATGCTAGCTTTAGGACCTACTGCATGGAAGCTTTTGGAAGTCTTCTGCAGAACTATGCGCGAGATGTCATAGGTGCTATGTTATGGGCATATCTGCTGGTACATACATAGGGTGTCGATAGCTTGGCGGGAAATCACTTGAGCCACATCTTTCCACTGTGCATACCCATACTTTGACTTTGAGGAGGCATGCATAGCACTCACAGCTGCAGGGATGGGAAACCAACATTCTTTTTGCGTACCTTCGCGGGGTGTCAAGCATTCTTCGCACAGATATTTATCTGCTCCCGTATGGCTCCTACATCACAAAGCTGTGCCTCTCAGCTTTCGTGGAGTTTGTCCCATTCAGAATAATATGTGTTGCGGGCATATACTTTGATCGCATCATGCAATCAGGCATATGCCGAAATGGTCTTTCTTGGTTGATCTTTAATGAAAGGGTCATCAACCTTCCAAGACTCCGGAATTCGGTATCCATTCGAACCAAAGTGCTAAGCTGTCCTCCCATTTGTCGCCTTCCCTTTTTGCTATCCACGCAGAGTTGACTTGGCTGTGCCGACTCTGATGCTAGCTTTTATGGCGATGTAGTTTGATCGCGGGAATATGTGAGTGACCTAACCCTTCCCGTAAGTTCTCATCCAACCTCGTGTCTGGTCTTTTTTTTTATTCATCCCAGGTTTGTTAACTATATATGTAATCGGCAGAGGGAAATGCTTTAACACTCTATTTTTTCCGAACTGTTGGCATTAGCCAAGACCAAATTCAACGCCGGCCAACTGCTCATGTCATTTGGGACCATATTGGTGGAGGTTGGATACCCCAGTTCCAACTCTAACGATTTCTTATTCTACAACGCCACGCATTCTAAATATCATCATCATTACCAGATCCCCAGTAATACGATTTTGTTCTACCTGGGTCCACAGATGTGAACAGGTGGCCAAATTCTTGGGTGGTGAGTAAGCTCTCTATCCTGTTGTCTTTTGTGTATTTTTATATTGATAGTTTCAGGGGTTTCGTGTCCACCTTCCAGGTTTTCCAAAAAGGTTTGCGGGAGTTCATAATTACCAGGATACTATTTGGGTACGTCCATCCTCATACTGAAGAGCAGAGCATCAAGACCGACGGTTAGCAGTATCTGTGAAGCTGGCTTTATGCCTGCCAGTCTATATACCATGACAACGTGGTATGAACGCGATGAAGCAAGCAAGGGATTCGCCATATTTTTTTACCGCAAGCGTATGCGCTGGAACTGTGAGTAATTTAACAGCATATGGATTGTAAGATATCTCATTACATTGCCTTCGCCCTCTCTAACCTAGTTTTGGAGGTGCTAATTCAGGAACCTAATGTCTAGATTACGGATGAGAGGGATTTGCGGACTGGCCAGATGGCAATGTCTCTTCGTAGTAAGGCTCAACCTAATATATTTTGATTTACATATGGGCTAATATCCTTTTAAAAAGAGGGATTGTACACAATCCTCACCGGTATTACGTTCAGTGTACTCTTTCCGAAAGCACCGGAAATCCCGACCTCGCAGGCTGGATTTCGTTATTTTTCCGGAAAGGGAGGCGGCATTTATAGCCCGAAGAGTGATTGAAGATGATTCCACGAAGGCTAGGAGAGGAGCTTCTTTATCACTGCGACAACTAAAAGAAGCGGTATGTAAATAATGGCACCTAATGCACTAGCAACACGAGTGGGCAACTAACTTCCCATTATATATAGGCAACTAATTGGATGATATATCCTCACCTACTGCTGACGCTCGCCGGATTATCACCTGTCGTCGGATTGAGAACCTATGCTCCAATTCTAGTAGCATCTCTCGGATTTGAAAGACTCCGATCAAATGCT
Source organism: Paracoccidioides lutzii (assembly GCF_000150705.2). Classification (NCBI taxonomy): domain Eukaryota; kingdom Fungi; phylum Ascomycota; class Eurotiomycetes; order Onygenales; family Ajellomycetaceae; genus Paracoccidioides; species Paracoccidioides lutzii. The sequence goes on along the minus strand of NW_015440966.1, from coordinate 313,738 downwards.
TTGGTGTCAATTGAAACATGGATTCAGGTGGTCTTGATGATCATCTGGGGGTATGCTGGGTAGGCGAACATCTCTGCATTTTATCTTTCGTAAATCTACGGGGCTTGTTGCTAATTATCTCACCGTTGTGAAGTGATAAAACAAATAAACGTGGTTTTGTTGCTCTTTCAGACTCTCTCTGCAGCTGGGGAGCTTGTTGGAAGTTGCTGTCCAGGAGGCGGTTGTCATAGCTAAATGCTATGCAGCAATTATTCTAACTGTTCTCTAGCTTGGATGCAGACTGCTCGTGCATTCCCCAGACGGCCATCTCCGATTCTCAATGCTTACCCTCTCCATCGCCTTTTGTGCCGCACATCGTAAGTGCCTTTATATACCTATAACTCTCTTGATTAAAAGTTGATTGATAACCGACAACTTGAATAGATCCCCATCAACGGTTCGTGGTTGGCCGTAAATAGTCGCTTAGCAGAAGAAAGATCTATTACAATGGCCGTGTTCAACATGGCAGCAAGCGCAACAGGCATTGTCGGTAGCCAAATTTTCCGACAGAAAGACAGACCCCTCTATGTGATTGGGTGGACGGTGAGTATTTGCCTATTATCAGCGCACGTTTTCTTCGTCAATGTGTCCATTCTGCAATATGTGATAGCGAACCATAAGCATCTGAGAGCTGGTTGGGTTGGAGAAACACACTTCTACTTGAGGTTCATTGGGTATCTGCCAGCCTGATATTTTAGTCTGCACTATTTTTGCATCATGTTTCTATTATCGTTGATATCTTATGTATCCAAGAAGTGTATTGATTAACGACTAATTTCTTGTCCTTTAATATTTAACCACTCTCTCTATACCTTCATTTACTATGATTCAATGTACTTCAAGTGTTTTCCAAATTCTGGTAAAATCGGGACGCGTTGTTGATGGAGAGCTCCTATATAAAAGCCATTGAGTCCTTTGCGATGTTTTCTGCATTGCACCCTTCCATGGATCTTGCTGATCGAGCTCCCAAAAAATTTGCGCAGCTACACAAAGTATATTAGTCTGAAAGACAAAGGATATTTCAGAGAATGTCTGAACGGCCCAATTTCCTCATTATCGTCGCTGATGACCTCGGATTTTCTGACGGTGGAGCTTTGGGAGAGAAATCAATACCCTAACCTGGACCATCTCGCAAGGGATGGACTACGGTTCACAGATTTCCATACGGCATCGGCAAGTTCACCGACGAGGTCCATGTTGCTGAGTGGGACGGATAATCGTAAGTAAGCCGGATAAGTTCTGTGACGGAAGAGGAAATCCTTTTGAATCAATGGCTCACCTAATCTACTAAAACTAGATATTGCGGGTGTTGCCGCCATGATTGAGACTCTCCAGGAGTTCCAAAGGGAAAAGCTGAGTTACAAAGGATATCTGAGTGGTAGAGTCGCTGCTCTTCCTGAAATACTTCGAAGTGCGGGCTATTATACGGTTATGTCAGGGAAATGGCACCTGGGTCTTACCCCGGATCAGTATGTGTCAAAAAGGGGGTTTGAGAGATCGGTTACTTTGCTGCCGGTATGACAACCAAAAACCATTAATCATTATGAGCTGAGAGCGCAGACTGATAACAAGACAGAGGGGGCTGCAAACCAAATGGGATGGGAGCCCCAACTTCAGAATTCAGACGAACTACCAAGCATCTTTGAATCCACCCCAGTTCTCTATGTAGAAGGCGAAAAGGAAATCGACCTCTCGGAGCTTGACCCCAATTTCTACTTTACAGATGCATTCGCAGATAAATTCATGAGTATCTGAACGATAGCACAGATAAGCAAAAGGAGTAACCCTTCTTCGCATATCTCCCACTCTCGGCACCACACTTACCTCTCCAAGCTCCCGATCAGGACTTCCAGGATTGCCGAGGTCGTTAGGACAACGGCCCAGAGGCTCCATGGCAAGAAAGAATAAAAAGGCTAAATGAACTAGGTCTCATTCCACAACATGTCGTGGCACATGATGTAGTTGCTCCTGGAGATCGTACTCTTTCCGGTGAATGGGAGACATTGACTGATGACGAGAAGCGCTATTCGTTGTGAACGATGGAGGACGGCATATGCGGGCATGGTGCAACGGATGGATATGCAGATAAGACGTGTTCCTGAACGGCTCCGCGAATCCGGCGGGCTGGATAATACATTTGTAATATTCATTCCAACAATGGGCGGAGGGATTACTTCTCGAAGCCATCCCTGTTATCGCTGGAGATATCCTCAAACATATTAGTAAATACTAAAGCAATTCGCTTGAGAATATTGGACGGGCGAACTCGTACGTCTGGTATGGACCGCACTTGGCATTTGAGCGACTGCTCGTTCATGGTTGTACAAAAGGTTCACGGCTAAAGGGGGCTTAAGAGTCCCTTTCCCTGCTGAGATATCTGCCGTTAAACAGCGGTTATAACTACGTGAACAAGGTCCAGAGAGAACGGTCAGCCGCAGCAATAAGCGAGGACAACTATTGAGTTTTTGCAATTGCAACGCTTATGAATAACGCTGACAATCCCTTATCTGGCAGGGATCACGCATCCATACCCTGCCTTCAAGGGACGGGAAGTTGTACCCGTAAGGGGTAAATCTTGGGTTCCATTTTTAACACGCCGGAACAGCAACAGCAACGAGTCAGACGGTGATTCATCCATGCAGAGAACACGGTGACGGGATGGGAGCTTTTTGGGCGCCAGGCGGTTCGCAAGGGACAGTGGAAAGCAGTTTTGATCCAGAAACCATACGGAAAGCTGGATCCCAGAGAAACAGGGGACCTGAGTAGAATGCGGAAAATGCAAGAATCGCTACACGCATGGGATGAATTTGTGAAGGAAGTTGGGTTGTCGGTGCCGCATCGCGTATGGGGTTTTGAGAGTTGATGAAAACGATACATCGAAGCCGGCTCTTCGGTGATGCTTTCACCCAGAAAACTATTCGTGGTCATCTCAATATTCAATGAATGCTTTTACCTTTACTTTTACTTTTTTTTTTTTTTGGCGATTCAACTGGCTTCAACGACGAGGTAGAGTTTATGATAATAACGGCAGGTCTCCTGGATTCATGAAGTATATCATTTTTCATCTTTTCAATGGTAGTATGGTATCAAACGATACGTAACTTCAAATCAACACGCTCCAACGATGCTCAATATATAGAAAGGAAATGAATAACACAGCAGTTAAACCTTGAAATTCCTCGGATCAGCTCACCTTCTAACTTTGTCTCATATCCCAGTGGTAACATAGGTTAAGCAGCACTTCTGAATGGAATGAGTACTTTCCTTCTCCCAATTTAAATGTTAATGAATGACCAAATAAATAGAATAACAGTGGCAGTCAAATATCTCTTATCAGTTTGTTTCCGTAATAAGATCAATAAGCAGCCATGAGCGATGGAAATCCATAAGCGATATCTATCTTCCCACGCGGATAACACCCGCAGCCACCAGTTTCTGGATCTTCACCCGAACGCCTGGGTTCTTCATGTGCTCCTGTAGAGCGGCTGGGTCACTCTTGGCTTGTTGAAGGATACTCTGCATGACGGGATCTTGAAGGATGGACATAATCTATAAAGTTTGTGAAGACAGATTAGTGACATTTCATATTTTGTGGTCTGGCAGCAGTTTTATAAAACATACCTCAGGATCGCGCTGGATTCTCTCTGCAGTTTGCTCTTCGGTTTCACCCGCACGAGCACTGAACTGAGCCTCCAGTGCCTTTTGCTGCTGTTGGTCGATCTCCCGTGCATGGGCACCTGTCTCGTCATGTTCGGCTGCTTCGGTACATACGTCCATGCATTTATTGTATTCTTTCATGGCAAAGAGAGCCTGCGCTTTTCTTAGGTATGCACGAATAAACTTCGGGTCTCGCTTAATCGCTTCATCGCAATCTTGAACAGCTCCTGGGAAAGCCATAAGTTTGATCAACGCTGCTGCACGGTTGCTGTATCCACGTGGATCATCAGGCGCCCGTTTCGTCATCTCAGTGTAAGCATCCACAGCAGCCGGCCAGTCCGCATCTTTGAACTTTTGGTTACCAAGCTCCCTTGCCTTTTCTGCTTCTTCTGGGTCGATGTAAGCATCTTTCTCAGCCTTGATTTTAGCTTTTTCAGCGTTTCTAAGTTTGGTCAAGATATCTGGTGTACGGTGTTCAGTCAACGATTTCTGATAATTGACGATGGCGTTTGACAGGTCTCCCAGCTTCTCATACGAGGTTCCAATTCTTCCGAAGGCCCTATTCCAGTTACGTTAGCAAAGATCACTACAGATGATATAGTAGTGCAGTAATTTTCCAACTTACTTTGCGATGATCTTAAAATCAGCCAACATTTCTCGACCTTCGGTAATAGCCTTCTCGCAAACTTCAATAGCCCCCTGATAATCTCCCTTCTCAAATTTGGCAGCTCCAATGTTAGTGAGATATGTGATATCTTTGTTCAGCTCCCAGGCCTTGTTGTAATGCTCGATCGCAGCGTCGAATTGCCGTTTCTTATAGTTTTCTGTACCAAGTTGCTTCTCTTTATCACCAGTTTCCTTGGCCTTCCGCTTCTCAATAGCCTCCTCATCTTCGGGCTCTGGCTCTGGCTCTGGCTCTGGCTCTGGCTCTGGTTCTTTCTTAGGTTGTGATGCATCATGCATTTTGACATCCTCTTCCGGCTCCCTCGCAGAACCTCCAGCCTCCGGAGGTTGGGCAAAAGACATGTCAATCCCAAGCAACACACTCATTACCTGGAGGAATCTGGGGTCTCTCAACTCCTCTCCGATGTTGTTTGGATTCTGCTTCACACGCTGAAGCTTCGCCATAAAATCCGGATCGGCCAACAAAGAGGATGTCTTCGGGTTTGAGGCAAGTTTGGTGATTAGTTGTGGGTCATTAAACATGCTTCCCAAGCCACCAGATGGGTCCCCGCCCAGACCATCCGCCCTGGCTTCCGCGTCGATTGCCCGCTTGACAGCCTCAAGTCCGGTTTTGGCCTGTGCGTTAGAGGGGTCAAGTTTGAGGGCTTCCTCATAGGCATCATTGGCACCAACTGGGGAATAGTTAGTCACCTTTTACGGGACACGAGAATACATGATAGGTAAAAAGGCAATAGATTTCTTTTTTAAGACCTACTCAGATCGCCCAGTCCATGCATTGCCGCTCCCTTCCGGCCCCAACCTTTCACCCAGTCTGGTTTAAGCTCCGTTGTCTTATTCGCATCTTCGAGGGCCTTCTGGAAGTTCTTGAGGGAGGCATAGGCGCCAGAGCGATTGGAGTATAAAACATGGTTCTCCGGCTCAATTGCTATTGCTTCAGAGAATTTCTCACTATCTCAAGCACTGTTAACAGGAGTATAATTATAACATCAACCACAACCAGCTCTTTGAACAAGCACTCACACTGCCAAACTGAAGTCCTTCGCTGCGAAGGCTTTGTTGCCCTCCGCCTTCAGAGCATCAGCCATTATTATTAGGTTTAATCAGTACGGCGACTGAGAAATACTAAACTGGTATACAATAAGACAAGACAGTAGCAGGCAGAAGATAGTTTGTTGACTGCTGAAAAAAAAAAAAAAAAAAAACAATAAGGAGGGGGAAAATGAGCGGGGGAATGGTTGTAATGTTTAACCTGTTCGCGTCCAACAAAAGCTTCTGGAAATTTCGAGCTCAGTCGGTACAAGTGCTGACGCAGCGTAAAGTTGGGGATACTTACCGATGACTTAATGCCCCACCACAATTTGTATGTATACATAAGTACCACACAGCAACTTATGGGAAAGAATACTGTAATTACAATACTGCAGCGTGGGAGCTCGAAATTTCCACCAGCTCCTTCCCGATTAGGAAATAAGACTCCCCCACAATAATTAAAAAAAAAAAAAAAAAGGCCCGGGCGACTTCAATGTATACAACAAACACACAACAATCAGGCACTCTTCACCAACACCATCTTGTCCTTGTCCCATCTTCCATCTCCATGTTATAGTTTGGACGCACATTTGCAGGTTTGACTCGGATGGAGGATCACTGCTTGACTATGACTCTTTCACAGTGATCCTTGCTCCTCCGCCTGAACCCACTCCTGTCTTCAAACATGCCCACCTCCTCTGTTGGTTCTGCGAAGGGGATCGAAATGACAGACCATAAGGAGCTGGCCTCAGCTCTTTATGCGCGATGTCTTTCCGATTTCCCTCCCGATCACTTGTTCTACCAGCAAGATTTGCTCAACTTGGGTATCATCCCCAAAAATGACCTTTCCCTGTTAATGAAATGCGCTCAGTCACTCGTGGACCAGAGCTTGATGCGTATACTTTACGGAAATGATGACCGTCTTGCTTGGAAAATCATTGCGCAGGCAGATGCCGAAAAGTAAGTGTGGTGACATGATTTTTTATTTTTATTTATTTTACTTATTTTTATTATTTTTATTTTCTTTAAAACGCTACAGGGCCATTGTGTGGGATTCGTCTGATATGGAAACTAACCCTTGACAGACTTCAAAACCTCAATGCGGAAGAACGTCTCATTTACAGCGTGGTCGAATCGACGGGCCGCGTCGGTGTTTGGACACGAACAATCAAAACGCGCACCAATCTTCACCAGACCATCGTCAACCGCTCCCTGAAATCCCTGGAGACGAAAAACTACATCAAATCCGTGCGCAATGTCAAATATCCGCAGAGAAAAATGTACATGCTGTCCGGCCTGCAGCCAAGCGAAGATGTTACCGGTGGTGCATGGTTTACTGATGGAGTTTTGGATGTTGACTTTATCCGCGGTATAGGGGGTTGGATTGAACACTGGGTGAGCTCGAGAAGCTGGTTTGACCAGGCAGCTGCAGAGCGTAAGGCCAAGAGACAGAAAGTCCGCCAAGATAGTTCCAAGGGTGAACCCCAATATATACCATACCTACCATCCTACAGCGGATATCCGACTGTGACTGATATCACGAACGCCATCAACAACTCGGGCCTTACCCCCGTCACTATGGGTGAATCTAGCATCTCACAACTGCTCGAGATGCTTTGCTTTGATGGGAAACTGATCTCACTTCGTGACGGAGCTGCATACAAAAGCGTCAAGAAACCAAACCAGATATCCCTGCAGCGCGAACTGGGATTACAAACAGGCGACAAAACGGGCGAAAACAACGCGGATCAGGATAGCCTCACCCTTGGTGGAAATGGCATGACAGAGGCTCCGTGCGGACGATGTCCTGTGTTCACGCTGTGCCAGGAAGGTGGCCCGGTCAATGCAAAGAATTGCGAATACTTTGACGAGTGGTTGAAGAAATCGATGGCATTTTGAATGTGGTGGCCTGGCGGTCAAAATCCCTGGGAGTTCGACTCCTCTCTCTGCCTCTCGCTTGACCTGTAAACGACAACAACGATGACGACTACTACTACGACATTGGCCCTGATTCCATGTTACCTTTTTGAGATTTGATTTATTCCCCATTGAAGCAATGTATAGAGGATCATATGCTGAACCATATATTGTGCGAGATCTGTGCGCCGACACGATCATCCACTACCCCACCACAAAATTATTTTTGATATACCATATTGTGTAACATTAAGCATAGCGACGGAGTTTGAAGGGTATTTTTCGTTTCCACTTGAATAAAAGCCAGCCGGGGAAGGGAATATGATTGGAAACGGAACAAAGTTGATTTTTTGCGAAGTATTTGCCCAAGTTTTCTCTTTTTCATGTTGTGTGGAATGTTCATATCCTCGTTTGTTCTCCTCAAGAAAGTCCCTAAAAGAAGGTAGATAGACTATCGAACTCTGATCCAGGTCATGGAAAGGAGAAGTATTTGTCCATTCTCTCAGGATTCTACTACTAATGTATTCCCTTGATCCATAACTTATGTCCCATATAATGACGTACACAACAATCAAACCCCTTCCACCTCCTCACTTTCCCAAATTCTTCCTACATTCATCGCAATACCAAGTCCCCAACGGCTCCCTCGTCAACCCAACACACTTCCAATGAAACCACTCATAGGGACATTCATCATTGTCACACGCCACCATATCACCATGACTAACGCTGCGACACGTACAATAAGTCTTCGTATCCTCCCCACCCTCATCCTCCTCTTCCTCATCAGCCTCCCCCTCAGATTCACCAGCACCAGCACCAGCACCAGCGCCACGCGCCCCAGCATTCCGTTTCGACGCCGGCAGATTGTTTTCCGATTCCGACACCTCAGCGCTGCTAAGGACAGACTCTTCCTCTTCCTCTTCTACAAGGCCGGTGGTGGAGGATGGAGATTTCTTCCTTGATGCCGCGGCAGCCGCGATATTCGCCGTAATAACCTTCAGACGGCCATTCCCACTTGATGAGCGCTTTGTGGGTTTCCCCACCGTAGCTGTCTTGCGCCGCGCCTGTTGCTGATGCGGCGCTACCTTCTTGGGCGGTGGTTTTTTTGCTGCCGTTGTGGCGCGGGGCCCTACGCTTCCCGCACGTGATGCTACTGGAGTACCTGGTTTTGGCGTGCCTGGGCCAAGAGATGATTGGCGTAGGTTGGAGGAAGCAGCTGGGACGTTTCCGAGTGATGTGTTGAGGCGTCTACGTTTATTATCCACGGCACCTGCGGAGGACTCGCGACGCTGTTGAAGATGGAGAATTGCGGAGGCTGGGGTGGCGGGAGCGGAATTTCGGACATTGGCTTGCGAGGCGGCAAGGGCCGCTGCCGAGGATGCTGAGCGTCCAGTTGTGTTATTGTTTACTCTTTGAGGGAGGTTATGTTGTAGAGCCGAATTCCCAGACGTTGGGTTGAGGGGTGAGGCATATGATGTTTCTGCTGGTGCGGGTTCTGGCAAGATCGGCTTTTGCGGTTCGCGGAATTGGTCCTTATTTCGGAAGAGGGATGGGATGGGTGGATCTTTTGATAGGACGCCGTCATTTTGAAGCTCTCGAATCTTAATGTCTAGCTTTCTGATTTGGCGATCGAGCAACATGCATGCCTTCTCGCTCAGTTGGATCTTGTCATCCTGTAGCACCTGGCTGCGGTCCAAGTTCTGTAATATCGTCCTGCTGTAGCTGTCTTCCTTGGGGTTGGGAACGTGGCTTCCATTCTGTTTGATGAATTTTTGCAGACTATTGTCGCGGGAATTTATCGTCATACGGCATTCTTGCATTATTTTATCCTTAGCTTGAATTTCCTCCATCAGGTGGGTAATCTCCGCGGGCAAGTTCGCAACTGTATCGGATGTGTCTGTTAGTTGGATCACATTGAATTAGTAGCTTCAAGAGAGCACCTACCATCATGAACGAACTGCTCCAGAACAGTTGAACAGTCTTCTGTATGTGCCATACTCACTAAGCTAGCCCTCTCCGATACATCAACACATAGAAGGGCCAACTCAAACGTGGGTCACGGGCGATGTCCCATCCGTTAACATTGCAGTGGTCGACAAGTGGACGTTAACTTCCAGCTATTCATGTACACTGAGATCCGACTGTAGCGCACTGTTTGAATATGCGTTGGCAAGAAAGTCGTTACGTGAGTCAGGGTATCAACGTGAGTGTTGTGAGAGAGAGCAGGTAATTAGAGATGATGGAATGAACGATGTATGTCCCCAAAAGATTTCTATGGGAGAAACAGACGCTAGTACAGGAATGGAATAGTTAGTCACGCGTGTACACGGACCAACTGAGATTGATAAGGCGGCTGAATCGCCACCGTGGGGCGTGGATACTAGCCGTATTGGGCCTAGAGTCAGGTGGTGGCTGTGGCGCATAATCCGAGTTCTGTCCCGTGATTGGACCTTGATTCGATGTCAACTTCCTGTGACCAGGATATTCATTCGCCTACATCCAAACATCGAGAGATGCGCATATCATTAACACACTCGCCATATCGCATATCAGACATCTGGGCTACGAGACACTCTCTTTGTTTTTGGTCTCCGGGAATCAGAGGGACCGAACATGTTAATATCGTGAATATCAACCCTAATTCACACTCTTTGAAACTTGCCTTCTGGCTCTTCGTATGGCGAGATCAGCGATTGTCCAGGAATACGCTCCTCCGCCTGTGGCCCAAACGACCCTAACAACGGACCGCAAGACTGCGCATGAAATAGAGAATGAAGATTTTAAGCGCCCAAAGGGATACACAGTGTCATGGCATGCAAACCCTTTAGTCGAGCCGCATCACTTTGGCTCGTCGCATCCCATGAAACCATGGCGACTGACCTTGACCAAACAAATTGTCATGGCCTATGGCATGCACCATGCCATGGATCTGTACAAGACGCGCCAGGCCACCTATGAAGAGATGGCCGAATTCCACAGCTCAGAATATCTCGATTTCCTCCAATCGGTCATCCCAGCAGACATGGACGACACGGCGCTCAGCGATCGCATCTCCAGCTTCAACATTGGCGACGACTGTCCCGTCTTCGACGGTCTTTTCGACTACTGCTCACACTATGCCGGCGGCACTCTTGACGCCGCACGCAAGCTCTGCAACAACCAATCCGCAATCGCCATCAACTGGTCCGGCGGCCTCCACCACGCCAAGAAATCCGAAGCCAGCGGCTTCTGCTACATCAACGACATCGTCCTGGGCATCCTGCAACTCCTCCGCCTGTACCCGCGTGTAATGTACATAGACATAGACGTTCACCACGGCGACGGTGTCGAGCAGGCGTTCTGGTCCACAGACCGCGTCCTCACCGTCTCCTTCCACAAGTACGACAAGACAAACTTCTTCCCCGGCACGGGGGGCCTGGATGACACGGGTCCGCCAAACCCACTCAACCCAGGCGCGCACCATGCTCTCAACGTACCACTGCATGACGGCATAGAAGACGGCGACTACATCTCCCTCTTCCAATCCATCATCGGCCCCTGCATCCGCACCTACCAACCCGGCGCCATCGTCCTGCAATGCGGCGCGGACAGTCTGGGGTGTGACAGACTAGGCTGCTTCAACCTCAACATCCGCGCGCATGGCGCCTGCGTCGCATACACGAAGACATTCGGCCTACCAACCCTCGTCTTGGGTGGGGGCGGGTACACACCGCGCAACGTCTCGCGACTCTGGGCCTACGAAACAGCAATCTGCATCGACGCCGCGTCCCAGCTAAACCCAAAGCTGCCGGATTGTCTCCCCTTCCGCAACCATTTCAAGCCCGACTGCACGCTCTTCCCGCCGTTGTCGGACATGCGGAGGCTGGAGAATCGCAACACCAAAGCGTATCTGGAGATCGTTACGCAGACGGTGCTGGAGCAACTGCGGTATCTCAAGGGCGCGCCGAGTGTGCAGATGCGCCATATTCCGCCGGATATTATGGGATTACGGGAAGATGTTGAGAAGGAGATTGAGGAGGAGAAGGAAAGGATGGAGGCGGAGCAGGAGGAGAGGGAAGGGGCGGGGAGTAGTGGGGGGAAATGCAGTAAAAGGAAGGGTTTGGAGAAGGGTTTGGGGATTAGCGGGGAGTTGTATGCCTGAGGATACTTAATTTTTTATTTTTTTATTTTTACCCCATTTCCTGATTTCTTTTGAGATATCTAGATTGTTGTTTTTTTCTATTTCCCCCCACGATTCGTGTTTAGGTTTACGGTTTTGTTTTGTTTCATGTATTAATACATGGTATGGATGGATGGCTGGTTACGGAGTTCCTCCTCGGTTTCTGGAATAGATCTTTTTGCCATTTTCTTTCTCTTTTTTCCTTTTTCCTTTTTTTTTTTTTTTTTTTTTTTTTTTTTTTTTTTGCGCCACATATATGGAGTCTCCAACAGATACATAATATGTCAGGGTTCCCTCTCAAAGTTTCTTCGGTTCCCTTTTGATTTGCCTTATCTTCTTCCTTCATCCTCTCTCTCTGCCTAACAGATAGGAAGAGACCAGCTAATCAAACCCACTGTACATCAAATTTTCAATGTGATATGTCAATGGTGCGTCAATAATTTCAGATAATGTTCCCTTCAAACCTTGGTTGATATGTAATACTAATGCTTCTTATATTCTATATAAAATTGTAAGGAAAGCCATGCAAATTGTAGAAAATATGATCAGTGTAGGGATGAAAAAGAAAAGAAAACCACGGTTTGGTGAAAAGTGGTCTGCTAACTAATAAGAAATTGGAAATCCCCCCCCTCCCTTTTTTTTTTTTTTCTTTCTGTCTTGAACCAATCGACTGAAAGGAGGAACGAGAGTGAGGCAGAAACAGTAATGCAAAAACAAGACAAAGCAAAAGAATCATTATCATGATTCATGATGGATGCTAAAGCTAATGCCAATATAATAAATAATAATCATCATCATAACAATGAGTAAGTGATATGCAGGTTATGAGGGAGAATCTGCTAATAGTTCTTTTTCACTTTGCTTGCTGTTCTCCTTGTCCCCCTTTTACTGCTATCATGCCTCCCTCACTCCCTCCCTTTTCTTCCCTGCCCGTATGCACTTATCAAAGATCAAACAAAGATGAAGGACTCCATGTGCTTAATTCCATGATGCCAGTTCTAGAATATATATCCTCTGCTTGCTGCTTTCTCTTCTGTCTTCCTAGGATATAAATTAGGTAGTAGGTAGGTGGAGGTTCAAAAAAATCCAAAGAATAATCAGGCAGGAGGGGACCCTGACAATAATGATATAAGTAGCTAGGTGAGTTAAACCAAAAAATGATTTAAGGAGGGAGCGGGTAGGGTGAGTTAATAATAAAATCTTCGCGTGCGCTGAATCGGGGCTCAGACTTCCGTAATTGCCATGCATACCCGTTTTTGACGGTAACGCAAAGTTCGTCCTCATTCCATTTGGTGCCCCCTTCAATCCCGCGCATCAACGAATTCATCGTTGTCCGACTCGATGGAATCCTGCCTATGCATTGGTCGGCTTTGCGTTTGGCTTATTGCGGGCTGCAACGGCGTCATCAGATCCAACATGTGGTGGGAGTTTGCGGAGGATTGAACGTGGTGATGAGTATGGTCATCATGGCCATCACCACCTCCACCCAGGAGATCCATGGAAGCCGACGAATTCACTGTTGATGTCCCCAGCTTTGAAACTTTGTTCTCATCGGAGTGCGCGTTGCCGTTGCTCCCGTTACTCTCGCCAAAGTCTATGAAATTGCCATTGTGCCTTGTGGTTGCTGTTGCTGCCGTTGTTGGTATTGATGCTGATTTTCCGGATGATGACGAGGTGTATCCACTCGATCGTGCTGAGTGGGGAGGTATTGCGAATTGTTGGGATGGCTTTTGGCCAGGGAGAATTGGTGCGACAGATAAGATCTGCTTCGTTGCTAAGGCCGGGTTAAAGGGATCTCTGTGATGTGAAAGGAAGGGTTAGATACAAATTAGGAAAAATACGAGAAATAGGGGTAGTTAAGAAATCCTTACACATGAGCCTTCAGAATCCAATCAAGATCCTCCTCCCCTTCCTCTGATCCACCTGGCCCACCTCGAACTGCCCGGAAAAGCTTAGGCCGCCACTCAACACCATCTTCCACGCGTTTTGATGCCTCTAGCCGTTGCATATCTTCGACCTTGGTTTTCTCCTCAGTGGCAACTTCCTGGTTCCGAGCAAGTAAGCCTTGGACGGTCTTATGCCAAAGCCTCTGTGATTCACGTGAATCCTGCTCCTCGAGTGGCCTGACAAGAGGTGGCGTATGTTTCGCATTCCTGGCGTTGAAAAGAAGGTCCCTCTGGCCAGTCTGCATTCTGTGTCAGACTAAAAACACAATAAAAATGGGAGGGGATGGAAGTAGGCGGCGTTGCTTGCACATACAGCAACATTCTTTATAAACATTTCAGCGTTCCAGAGACCCGATAGCTCATAAAGTATCTCACCAGTTTTCTCGTTTTTTATGAAACCCCCTATTGAATTGTCTGTTCCAGAAAAGTAACCCCTGGTTTTGAACTCTATGTCTGCAGTCAGATTGTTCTCGGGACATTTCACCTCGCTGTGGCCTTTGAGCTCATACTTCAGTTTTCCCCAGAGTATACCTTGAGCGTACATGTTTGGTTGCGTGACGATACTGCAGATTAAGTAATTAGCAAATGAACGCCCGTTGTCAATCATCAACAGTTTCAAACATACTATCTTTCACCCTTCCCGTATTCACCCCTATTCAAGAAAGATAATATTGCTATCCCTTCCATCAAACTTGCCGCAGAATTTCCTAGAAATTTGCCCCGCGGTTTCAAGGTACCGTCTATTCGTATGAAGTGTTCAGGGGCCATGAAAAAGTAGCTCGACTTTGGAGGGTGGTGGGAAGTCTGTTCAGCGATGTAGAAGCTGCGGGTGCCGTCAGGGTAATCCCAATAACATGTAAACGTTTCCCCCAAGATGGGATTCAATGGTTTTTTAACCCCTCTAATATCCCGCCCACGGTCAAAAACAAAAAAAAAACCAAACAAAACATATTAGTTACCATGTGCTCGCTTATGGGGTAGATGTGATCTTCCTCAATACGTACGGAGGTTTTATATGCCACCCACTAAGGTAGAATTTAACCACAGAAACGAATCTTTCGACGGGATCGTCAATAGTCGGCATCGGAAGAAGGGTTTCGGGATGAGCCATGAAACTGTCGATAGTTTAAATTTTCTCCATTAGCATTTGCTTATTCCTCCACTGAAAGCAAAGGCGGAAATATATAACCCATCAAGCTCACTTGGTGATTCGTTCCAGCATCGATCGAGGTTCCAGTATAAAGGTAGGTAGAGTGACCCGGCCCAAGTCCGCACCGGGCCGTAGTTGGGCAATTATATGACTGAGGACTGTCCAATTTTTGTTAAAAATAAAAACAAAACGTGAAAAGAATCAGTAACCTTGAATTTATATGAAAATTGCACCTCATGCAGAAGGGATAAAAGGGGAGGGAGGGGGAAAAAGAGAGCATATACCATTCCCTTGTTCCGGCTCTATCACCGTCTCCTCTCCCATGGTAGGTGAACAGGACCTGCTCGATTCATCTAACGACGAGACACTATCTATACAGCCGCATCACAAACAGTTAGAAGGCCTCTTTCAGGCACAGCTCTGAGCTAGAAACGGGAGGTTGCGGAAGACATGGAGAAGAAAGTGGCGGCAATGCATGTAATGTATCTAGAGGCGGAGGCTCCTGACGCACTATTTACGGAGGACCGGTTGCTTCTGTGGCAATGGACATGCTGGGCTAGTGAAAGCTTTGGTAGCATTGCGACCTTCTTCCTTATCCCAATCCTTCGGTTTCTTTCCTCGTCCTTCCAAATTACGGGATTTGCAGATGTACCTAGCGCGATTCGGGGTCGGAAATCCGCGGCGGCGGTGGAAAACGTAAATCAAAGGGAAAGAAAAAGAAACGAACTCGTGAAAGTCTCACAGGTCAAGGCATTGAAGATGATGGTGAAGAGGTTCGGAGAGATGTCACTATTTAGGAGGGCGGATTGGCAAATAAAAGAAAGAAAATCAAGGGCGGGGACTGGGGGTAAATATTGATGGCATCAAACCGCGAGGGAGTGTGTGTGGGATATTTAAAAAAGCGCACTTGTTTTTTTTAAAAAGGCACGGACGGCTTTGAGAATGGCTTCAACAACCGTCTAAGTTCCAAGACACAAAGAAGGGAGAGGCCGGATAGGGGGGTAGGTGAGGATACTGGGGGCTACAGGACGGGCTAACGAACACACTTGATATGGGTGTGAAGTTTTACCAGGGAGAGAGAACGAGGTCGCGGAGACTGGGAGCAGGAAGAAATGGGGAGAGACGAGAGTGAGTGAGTGGATGGGTTCGGGTCAAATCTCACGGCAGAATCACGGGTAAGTATGACGGAGACCCGCAGTTAGGTCAACAGGAACTAAAGAACCAAGAGTCCGTCCTGTTGTGCCAAGCTGAGAAGAAGCCCAAGCCCATATGGGTTAAGAAGAATGTATATAACTAACTAGTTAACTATAACTACGTATATTATATAAATAACCCGGTTGAAATACTGCTGATGTCACTAGTTTTCCCAGCTAATTAGCTAGATAACACCAGTCCGCTTCTTAGTCAAGTAACAACAAGAGAGAAAAAGGAAAAAAAAACAAAAGACAAAAAACGAAAAGCGTAGTTGGGGCTGGTCAAGTAAGCTTTGTGTCTACGTCAACCCTGATCCATCTGTTCTGTTGGCTGGGCGCACCCGCGACCACACCGGTCACGTGTCTCCTCCACATCTGCAAATCTGATGTCGGCTAACCTCCAACGGTTGGTTAGTTCAAGGCACTTGAACCGTTCATGCTTGAGTAATTAACTAACTACGGAGCGTAGTTAGTGAAAAGCCGTCAGTTATAATAACTAACCTTAGGGGAGATCAATTACCGTGGCTTTTCTTCTCCCCTCGCTCCGGTAACTCTCCTTACCCTTTGCTTTGCGAGTTTGCTTCGATGGGAGACCGGGGGGGATTCTCCTCTTCACTTATTTATTGCAAGCCAAGCGGGCTGTGGCGAGGTTGTATCGATTCTTTTTTAAGGTTCCCCCTCCAGCGCTGATCTTGCTTATCTGTCTGAATGTAATTATCACCACAACTCATCAATCCATGTTCAACCTGCACTGTGGAACCATGGTGGTGATCATATCATTGTGACTAAATGCTGGCAAAAGGGTCAATGGAATTCACAACGTTCTTTTTGTAGTTAAGCGAAAAGCATGATAAATCCTATACCCACCCTTTTCTCACCTAAGCTC
The DNA here is from genome assembly GCF_000150705.2 of Paracoccidioides lutzii. NCBI lineage: Eukaryota > Fungi > Ascomycota > Eurotiomycetes > Onygenales > Ajellomycetaceae > Paracoccidioides > Paracoccidioides lutzii. Next base: position 297,075 of record NW_015440966.1, on the reverse strand, counting down.
AATGCATCCAAGCGGACAACAGAGATCCCAGTCTGGAATTATAGAAGAGTAGTTACGGAGTAGGAACCCGAGAGGCAAAAAAAGGAAAAGAAAAAAAAAAAAAAAAAAAAAAGAAAATAAGAAAAGGAAAAAAAAGAAAAAGCATCCTATCCGGTTCCATTCTAGGTTCATGCCGTCCCTGATATTCACTCTCTCCCTCCTAGCAATTCCTCCCCTGTATCTCATCTACAAACCCCCCCCGCTGCTAATCCGCTACTTACAACGCCACTACCCCGATATCCTCTGGCATGTCCCAACATCCCCAACCACAGCCACCAACAACGATTACTGTCCATGCAAATGCCCATCCACATGCACATGCAGCAACACAACCAATTCCAAAAGGGCTCTAATAGCCCTAACAATTGATGATGGGCCCAGCCGTTACACCTCTGAAATCCTCCAAATCCTCAAAGATAACGATGCGACTGCCACATTCTTCGTCATCGGCTCTCACATCAGAGACACGGATGGAGACGCGGATGCAGAGGCAGAGACAGACACAGACCCTCAAAGAGAAACACTCCTCGATCTCCTGCGCGCTGGTAACGAATTAGCCAACCATGCCATGCACGATGAGCCGTCATGCCGTCTATCTGATGCAGAGCTGACAGCCCAGATAATGGCCGTAGAGCGCAAAATAGGGCGTATCTACGATTCTGCAAACGCCAATGACCCCGATGCATGTTCATGCACCTCTTCTGAAAATAATCTTACTCCCTCTGCTGCTGCTACTGCTACTACTACTGCTACTGCTACTGCTGCTACTGCTACTGCTACTGCTACTGTTACTGCTACTGCTACTGCTGCTGCTACTGCTACTGCTACTGCTACTGCTACTGCTACTGTTACTGCTACTGCTACTGCTACTGCCACATCCCCACCATCAACCCGTTTAATACCACCAAAATACTTCCGTCCAGGCTCCGGCTTCTTCACCACGCGCATGCGCCGCGTCCTGGCCACTCTGGACTACAGGCTAGTGCTGGGCAGTGTGTATCCGCACGATCCACAGATTCCCTTTTGGAGCGTCAATGCCTGGCATGTACTGAGCATGGTGAGGCCGGGTGCCATCATCGTCTGTCATGATGGGAGGAGCTGGACGGCGCCGATGCTGCGGAGAGTGCTGCCAGTGTTGAAGAGGAGGGGGTATCGGGTTGTTACGGTTACAGAGTTGTTGGGGGGGGGTGTAAAAGTGTTCTTAAGGGAGGGTGGTTTGGGTTTTGATGAGACGGGGGGATAGAAACCTATATGGGAGGGAAATATGAGAGGTCTAGTGTTCATATCTACTTCTTCTATGTAATGACCATCACGCCTTGAAGTCAACTCTTAATGCCCAATCATCGCACTTCAATAACGGGGACATCACCATGCGTGATATCGTGAAGAACCACAGGGTCAGGTTGGTATAGCATGACATGGAAGTGCTCAATCCCATGGATGGACTTGAGAGACTTCCAGTTTTTGAACCAGATGACCTACAGAAGTGGGTTGGCATGTTAGCAGACGCAAAAGCAATCGGATTTCACTTGTTGGAAGAATGGGAGAACGCGGAGAAGGAAATAGGAAAGGATTCCGGTCCTCTTTTCAAAAGCAGGGGAAAGGAATGGCGTTGTTCTCTCACACCTTCTCGGCAGGCATTTTGGAGCGAAAGATTCTTTCGACAAACGCATCGATCTCCCTTCTCATACGCGGAGTCAAGTCATCTGTAGCTGGATCATCCTCAAGCTCAAACTTGGTCCAGACGACGAGGTGGATGATGTCCTCTTCCACTCCGTATGGCCAGTCATTGTAGAGGATTTTGAAGTCATCTATAGACATGACGCATCTCATTTTAGATGCCCAAGTCAGTAAAGCAAGAGAGGATATTATGTATCTCATCTAACCGGGAAAATAAAGGGTGGGATGCAGTAGAAACTACACACCAGGATGTTCAAACGGTCTTTGGCCCCTTGGTTCCAAGTCACCGTCCCATCCCAGTCGCTTCTGAACCACAAAACTCAACACAGAGCCATATATAGCTTTGACTTTGGCAATGAATTCAAGATACCTCCTCAGATCAGAGGGCGCACGCTGCAGGAGATGTATCTGATTCGAGCCTGTTTTTTATTTTTATGTTTATGTTTATTTTTATTTTATCTTGTTAACGATCACTCTGTATTATCTCCTAATGCCTTCCATCTATAGTTAGCAGACATAATAAAACTCACCAACTATAGTTTTCACCAGCTCCCAGCTCTGCCGCTGATATTGCGTATCCGGCGTAGAGAGACACTGTATTGACTTTTGAGGCAGGTTGCGAAGGTACTCTGGACATTCGGACGGCCACTGGGATCGGGGAACATTAACCAGCCAGTAGGGCAGCGGTTCAGCTTCTGGTTCTGATTTTGGAGCTGTGGCTTTCTTGTCAAAGGGTTTAGGCATGTCCCCAGGTACAATAGTTGCAGCCGAAGTTTCTGGAGGGAAATGAGGGGCGTTGATGTGAGGCATCGTGGCCATAAATAAAATATCAGATAGTGGACGGCGGAACGAAGGATAGATTATGAAGGTGATAAGCAGAGCTACGTGTTCAATTATTAATTGAAACAAGCATGTCACTCCCCAACGTCTAACTACCCCTCAGCCTCCCTATTATTCTCGTGTTGCAGGTTGCTGTTTTGAATGAAATGGTTGGATTGAGAAGATATTTTGTCACGTAGCTATACTCAGGAGCTCAGCCGTGAACACCATTATAGCTATTGTTATGTCTCTTTACCAGTCGAAATCCAAATTAAACAATGTAAGCAGCTTCCCCACCCCGAACTCAATGGTTTAGTGATCACCAACCAGAACATCTACCCCGCCTATTTTGAAATAAATAAATAAATAAAAACAGAATAAAATAAAATAAAATATATTAAATAATTCAACGAAACTAAATGTATATAGCCCAAGAATTTAAGATTATAAAAATTTCTTTAATTTAATTTTTAACAATGATATTCCTTAATATTTTCTTTGTAGCTGTAATAATACGTAGTAGCTTAATTCGCAACCGCGTCGTTTCACGCGGCAATAGCTATGACGAAGGGAGAGGCAGATCAGGTTAGCCCTTCTCTATCTAAGGGGTATAAGTTCTTCATCTATTGCGATGCCCGCATGATTGGAAATGACCTTTGGCGCTTTGTATCGTTCAAGGAAATCGCCAAAACCTTGCCCAGGAGCTTTCTCGTAGAGGTGCCAGTTTTTCTTAATAAATGACTTTATAGCTCCGCAAAGTATTCTTTCAATCGGGGTTGGTTGAAAGACCATCGGCTATTACTTGTGAAAGTTGCAACAAAAAGATCATGAGTGTGTCAGAGTGGACAAGACAGTGTTGTCAACTCTGTCAGAAGTTGAAAGATGCAAAGGCATATGAAAGGCCATATCAAATTTTCCCAGTTCACCGCCGAAGTGCAACAGTTTGCAATGTAGACAGGTTTATTTAATTTATTTTTTGATAAATATCTCAATATTAGACTGTTAGTCTTCATTTTTCTTTTGCAGTCAACTAATAAACTGTGAATTATAACCTGTCTGATGATATTTTAACACTTCTAATGAGTCTATGAGTGCAAACAATTCTATATTACTATTTTATCACTGTATTGCAGAAGAATAATCTAACTATTAAGTTACTAATTACATCTCTATAAAGCAGCTGACTGGTAGCTGTTTTGTTTCATTTCCCCTTCACTGCAGCTATACGAATATGACTGAATAACACTGTATATTCATATTCAGATGTTATATTGAGGTGTTGCAGTTGCCAGCAGGCCGATATTCACCTTATCTGGTCATGAGGCCGTAGCGAGTGACGCATGCTTGTGTATTTAATTTAAATTTCGTGGTCAACTCGCTTGTAGATTAAGTTACGGTAACACTCGAATCTGTGATGACTCAGCAGTAGATAGAGTTGCAGGAGTTTCTTTTCCTTTAACCACAAACAACATCAGTCAATCAACCAATCGTAAATTGGGATTAACCCCCCCCTCAACCCCCCGCGCCCCCCTAATACTCACAAAAGGCATCCCCCATTCCCCAAGTCCCTTACCCGCCTAACTTCCGGCCCATCA